>NC_056729.1:1019705422-1020007922 GCF_019279795.1 Protopterus annectens
ATCTGGTGATGTAAACCTTGGCTCCAGATGACTGTCACTGTTGAAGTGGCACCCACAACTTCAGTGGGGTCTACCAAGTTGGTTGACAAATTGTGGAACAGGAAATATTTAAAAAAGCAAATAAGCTATAATTCTCTCACCCACATCTCCCAAACCTGATAACCTGGGTCCACTTTGCATTTTGACTGCTATCAATTCCACTTAATTTCATTGGCTTAAATGTTTGCTCTCTACTAAATGGCTCAAATGTGAGTCATGTGATGCAATGAGAAGAGTGCTGCTTGGCATAGGCAAAGTTGGTATGTGGTCTTTTGCATAAACATTTACCCAAGGATGTTTTTACTATGATGCTTATGACTCATATGGATTTACTACATGGTCTGCGTGTGTGTGTGTGTGTGTGTGTGTGTGTGTGTGTGTGTGTGTGTGTGTGTGTGTGTGTGTGTGTGTGTGTGTGTGTGTGTGTGTGTGTGTGTGTGTGTGTGTGTGAGTGTGTGTGTGTGCATGCATGCACGCATGTGTGTGAGTGTGCAAATGTGCACCCAGGAGTTGCTCATCTCATTTGATTACAAGAACAAGGAGTCACTCACACATCTGAGAACCATTTACATTAACTAAATCACAGGATTCCAAAAAAATGTACTGTTATTTTATTTATTTTTTAATTAATTAGAGTACTCTAAATTTTATGCCTCCAGTTTTGCAGAAAATGTTTGATTTTGTATCAGTTTTCATGCAGTCCCTCATTAACTGGTCTGCCTTTTAGCACAGAGGACAGCAACTCTGCGCCATTAATGAGATGCTTTCTGTGCCCAAGTTTCAGGGTTTGATTCCTTCCACCTTCATTTGCCTACTGTGTGACTTTAAGCAAGTCATTTAACCACACAGTGCTCCCCGGTCATTCCTGAAAAGACACACGTTTATGGTTTTATGTCACTGGAGTTCTTTTTAGGACCTTTGTCGTGCTGGAGTGTACTGGTGTGTTTTCGTCATTAAAATTTGTGAAAAGGAAAGAAGCTGTGCCTTTTTACTCCACTGGTACATTTTGTTTAGTTTCATTCCTGAAAAGAGACAAGTTGTCTACAGGATTATCCAGTTAACAACTAAGAAAAAAATATTTTTATTTTTCTGATAAGTCACAGAGGATTACAGTTAGTAATGCCAGTTGTTTGAGTTCTATAGTTCTTTTTGTTCAGGAAATGTATGTTCATGCAATACTGCTGATCTGTTAACTTTTTAAGGTAGATTAGAGTGAATGGTACTTAAGGCTTTGAGCTATTAACAATCAGCTTCCTTAGTCAAAAGTATAGGTTTGTATCCCTCCATCTTCATTTGCCTATTGCAGGACTTTGAACAAGTTACTCAGTGTTCTTGGGTTGCCCCTGAAAAGGATACCTAGTTAACAAATATATAAAGGAAAATAATATTTAAAAGTTGTCTTTGCCACACTGCCTACACCCCACACCTATTATTTTTAGCTTTCTCCAGAATTCCTGAGCAAATAAGTTGAGATGTATTTAGTCTGTTCATTGTAATATTTGTAGCTTTGTAGTTTAATGAGTTGACAGATGGATTTTCAATAAATGTCAGTGTCAAGGGAAGAGATGTTTACTGTTGCTTGTGCTAAATCTGTTAATGTGAGATGTTCTGTTTAGCAAATGGCTATCAGTGATTTGCTGTAAAACTTAAGTTTTAAATTAAGTTCAGACCTCTGTGATCATTCTAAAAATAACAAAGAACATAGTCTGAATAATGCTTTATGGCAATTGAGGACTGACAGCCAAGTAATTGGATAATAGTATGGCTGCATGGGGTGCAGTTCATTCCCCAGCCTAGGGCCACATTTAATCATGATGCAGCTCTGATGGCAGCACTGGCCAGAAGCTGCAACAGACCAGTGTCTCCTTTGATCATTTGCTCTGCATTATGAGAGGTAGTGTTCATATTTTTGGGATGGAAGGTTGAGAGCTACGATCCCTAAATTATAATAGCTTAGTTTGTTAAAATCTACACCGCTGCGAATCAGTACAAAAATGGTGAACTGGAATTTTCAATTTCCATTGTATTTAAGACATTAAAAATTAATTGTAAGGGTACTGCCCAGTTACACAGCTTGTGACCAGACAATAAATAACATCATAGAATGAGAGGTATTGTCCAAAACAATTCCCTGAAACCTGGAACAGTGTCATATAACATTAGGAACTTCAAAACCTTCCTTGAATTAAAAACAAAAAAATTTAAAAAATATATAAATATGGTTGTGTCTAGGATGAGACTAACCAGACTCAGCAGAAAGAAACTAATGAATAAAAAAATCATTCACAGAAACAGTCAATACAAATCACTGAATCACATCATACATAGAATAATTGTCTTCAAGCTTACTGCTTATCATACCATTACTTATCTCACAACAGCATGCATATTCGATAGGTAAGCCATCGTTAATTATATAACATGTTAATTTCATTTGTGTAAATGTTATCAGTTGCCTATCCCTCATTTATTTATTTATTTATTTATTTTAACTGGGGAAAGTTCATCTGGGAAGTGAAATGTCTACTTTCAGTGCAATGCTCAGATTCATAGGTGAATGCTAACTGCCCTGAAGGGCCATTTTAAATCTAGCCAGTAAGCTGAGATCAGAATCAAATCCTACACCATGTGCTTATAAGATGAAGACCTTAATCATTATGCCAAACCCACCAATGGTATGGCAGATGGGTAAAAAGCACCATTGAACCAGCTCACTTACCTTGTTAATATAATAATAAACAATTGATAAACAGACAAATAAATATACCCTGTCTCCTAAAACTTTGAACTCTATAAAATGCATGCACACTAGCAGACTATAATTAGAAAAATATACTACTTCATTATACAGTCTGTCTCCAGAGAACATCACTGTCCTTTACTCTGAACACCAAACTGATTACCAGTCACAGCTAATGCTACTCAACTACTAAACTCCCTTGTCTAAAAATTTTTTCTGGGTCATTTTTTTCTCTGTGTCTATCAAGCATCAGCTCCAACACCCCTTACAGGTCACAAACCTATCTACTGTCAGTGCATGATGTCCTTACTGCACTGAACAGCAAACTGATGAAAGGGAAGCTACCATCCAAGTAGTAATGAAGGAGTTTCTTCAATGCCTTCACCTCTGTATCAGTTTGCCTCTGAGGAAAAGTGCCTAAAGCCCAGCAGTCTTAGGGTCTTCCTTCAACCTCACCAAGAACAGGGCCATCTGTGCTTTGTGGCACAGAGGGATAAAACCCAGGCAACCTGAGTTCTAGTAGTGGCTTGGGCACTGGAATAGCTCAGCAATGAGGTATGAGAGTGAGCACCCATTACTGGCTCACTTATTCTTTGGGGCAGGGTGGCGACAAGGTTTCAGCCAGCCACTCACCACAATGAAAATGAAGGCTTGCATAGCATTTAATGCACTAGGATAGGAGAAGTGGGTTTGTCACTACAAAGCAAGTGATATTACATCTCATAGCTATTATATACATGATATTACACATATAAGCAAAGAGCACTGTAGGCCCCTTCTGTGATGCAGGTGCTCATGTTAGCCACCTGGGATGGTGTTAGGGTTCAAATAGAGACTGTCCTTATAGTCTTCACCTGATAAGAAATAGATCATTCAGCTGAGAGTGCTATATAGTGCTACATATATGGATTCCCCTAATTCATTACATAGTAACAGCCTCAGCTTCATGGTCACAACTTTCTAACAATGTTAGTTTTAAAATTAGGGAGGCTCCCCTCTTCAGCTGGAGAAAATGCATTTAGCAAGATTGCCACAGCAATTTAAAATTTGTTACCTGAGTCAGTCAGACACAAAATTAACTTTCCTAGTTTTACATATCAATTAAAGCAACATTTCAAATAACCATACAGATGTAGTTGCTATAAGGATGGTGGCTAAAGTCAGTCACCACTCCAAAAGAACAAGTCCTTTTCTACTGTGGTCAAGTTATTTTAAAGGTCAAGTAATGTATATGTAATAAGCTTTTCAGGTATAAAGTTGTGATTTCAGGTGATTTGTGTCAGAATGCTCTCTTCTGGTTTCTGATCATCCAAACTAATTTCCAGATGCATAAAAGTTATCTCTGCTACATTAATATCTGTTAACCTAACTAAGCCTTTTAAATATATGCTTAATTCATCTGTATTCTACATTTGATAAAAATATTCTATTATTTAATGAATATTATACAGGTAATATAAAAGAGTCATTGGATCATGCTTGGACCAGTGTGTCTACACAGGTAACAAACAAATAAATAGACTGTCAGAGAGACAGACAGAGAGAATGGCTAGACAGAGAGACAGTCTGCTATTGGACAACCATCTGGGGACTGCTTTTCTTTTCTACTCAGCCTACCAAAAGCAGGTGCCATTATAGCAAACAACATTTTTCATCATAAAACTAGAAGCCAGATAGGCATTAATTTGACTTCAGCTAGATTTTTTTTTTGTCAGATGTATGATAGAACTTGACAAAAAACAGATTATAAATTTACACTATAAGTAGAAAGTGAAGATTAAAATTGGCATTTTGGCCAGAACTCTTCGTACAAAATCTGAAACATAAAAAAAAAGCAAATAGTGGAGAAGCAAAGAACAATAAAAGAAATGTGTATACGAGCAGGACTTGTGAAGGGAAGCTGTGGGAAAGAGAAAAAACAGAGCACAGGAAAAAAGGAGTGCTAATAGCTAGGAGGGAACATAAGTTATGGCTATTACAGCAGCTTCTCCACTAACTTGATTTTTTAATCTTTCAGCTTCTTTCTGAAAATCTCCTGTGAAAATGTGGATTCTAACCTTTATTTTGCATTTACAATGTATATTTATAATTAGGTTTTTATTGGTAGACTATATGAGCACCTCACCTTTTGTTATGTTAGCATAGATCGTGATGCATGTTCTAAGATATACTTCATAAAATCATGTCCAGTATTTATAAGTTGCACTTATAAAGTTGTAATTTGTCTTATACAGTTACTATTGTCATGAGCATACATCACACCTATATATCATTATTAGGGACGTTTGCATTCTGGTTCTTAAAAATTCTACACTCTTTCCTGTTCCTCATTGAAAAGGTTTGACACACATTCTTTGTTAAGAACTTTCTTTCTAGCACATATGCATGGTAAATAATGATGAATAATACTGAATCATATTAATTCATCAAGAGACCATGTGATAGTCATGTTGTGAAGCTTGCTGGTTAAAGTTGTTAGAAGGGGTTCTGCATTTTGCCCATGTGCTCCACATTGAGAGGTGTAATTTTCTGTGTTTTGGGGGTGGAAAGTGAAAGCTATGCTCATGAAACTGCAATTTATATATTGATCCTTCCTACCTGTGCATGTCAGTAACCACATTTTTCTAAACTTGTTACAAGATATATACTAACAAACACTATTCTGTCAAAATGGAATTTTGTTCTTTTTTCTGCGTAACATTTCATACATTCATATCCTACATGGTTCACATGCATTATAACCTTCACCACAGTGATTGTATGTTTGATAAAATATTGTTTTGTAATGAATTACACTGGAAATATTTGGGAATTAAAATGTTTATTGAATAGTAACTAGTCTGAATAATTTAGTTCTAAGCAACAAATGTAATTAAGTTATTTTTTCTCTCCTACAAGTACAATGTATTATTTCTCACAGAAAGCTAGTAAGATATAATAGCAATATGTCATGACAAGGCATGCGTTATTGTGTAACAACTTTACTTTTGAGATTAGTCAGATTATGAGGCAAAGGTAGGAGTCTTAACCTCTCACAAATATTAATAATAATAATAATAAATATACCACCATGCAGAACCTTTTTCCTGTTGTGTAATTCTCAGTCTACCGGTAACACTAATATTACTTCTTTCCTGTTTCTGTTCCAAAAATACTGATGTCCTTCTGCAAAGCAATCACTTTATGACTCAGTAGTTAGTCATATCCGTTACTTTTTATAGATATTGTATAATGCTACTTTAAGTAAGGGCATCCAGGGAGACTGAGTCAGGGAACACTAAATTTAAGGATTATTGTTCTACCCTAACCTTGAAGAATAGGACTTCAACACATAGCAGGTAGTTCCTAAGAATTTTTTTCTTTTGGAAACTACAATTCATCCTTTAAAAGACATGTACTTTTTTTCTGCAGCTATCACAGGATACTTAGAAGCAACAGTAACACCATTCAGTCAGACATACCAAAAATATCTGACATTTCAAAACAGATGATTTCTTGCATTAGGAAACATAAATGTTTTGCATTGGATTACAGAAGTAGTAGTTGCAAGGCTAAGGTGCCAGAGTCAAATACAATACAATTATTTTATACTGTCATTAATGATAATGTAAAATAAAACCTTTTGATATCTTGCAGCAACATTTCCTCATGCTGGAGGTATGAGTCATGATAACACAGAAAAGAGTTTAATGTACCAGTCAATAACATTAACTGTGATAAGGAACAATTCAACAATAATTTAGACAACAGGGTAATGATTGCAAGGAATTACTCGCCACACATATTCAAATCTGATCTATGCCAAAATAGACTGCAGAGTTTGAAAGGCTGCTAATACAGTATGGTTCATGGGGTTATGACCTTGTGAAACCGCCTTGCCAGTCAGCATATTACCCATCCAAAATCCTTTACTTCTCAAAATGATTAACAAGTAACTACAACAGTTCATGGAAACAGCACCTCCACTGGCTGGTTTAGGAACTAATCATAATTTTATTGCTATGTAAAGTGTTTCTTTTTATTTCTGAAAAGGAGGCTTCACCCTCATGATCACACCATGTCAGCTTTGGGTAAATCTTGATATACCCGCACCCACTTGTGAGTTATTGCTCAAATATACGATAATTTGTCTATAACCATTATCCAGCCAAACTGACCCAGCACTATGCAGCAATTAGTTCTGGTGGTTCATCCCTGATCAACTAACCTGTTGGAGTGTAGTCTATCCAATGTTTATGGTGCCCCTGTAGGAGAGGCCTCGCAAGTGTATGACCATGGAAAGCCTGAGTCAGGTGCCAGGGAAGGAATAGCTTTCCAGTTTATAAGACAGATCACTTTTCTTTTAACATTACCAATGATGCATTTTGTTTTAATGAGGCTTGTCTTTGCTCTATGAGCAAACTATATATTTCTTTTATGCCCCTAATAGGACTTTCATTAACTTTTGCCAAGTAAGAAAATAATTGTTAGCATGCAGTCTATCGTATTATAGCTTGATATGCAAGAAAACAATAAAATCAGTCAGCAGGTACAGCCATGTAGATGCATCAGTCTTTTAAGATTTCATCATAACAAAATATAAACAAATAGAACTACAGTGATGTACAAACATAAACTTCAGGCTAATATATGTTGAAAATGTTTAAAGAGATAGCACAAGACATTACCTGGAATTTACTGAAGTGCCTAACATGACATGGCTTATGCTACAAAGGCCCTTCTCCCACAATGTGCCCATATGCAATTCAGAAACACATTTGTTGCAATGAAATAAGAACTCATTATCAGCTAATTTGTATGTCTCTGATCTGTACATCATGATAGTAACATACTGCTCATATAGGCAGTGGCATCCCCCCCAGTCACACTGTCATACACACACACACACACACACACACACACACACACACACACACACACACACACACACACACACACACACAAGCACACACATACACAGACCACAGTCCCTGTACCTGTTCTTACACTATCTGCCTCCCCATGGTTCACACACCTCCATAATAGTTGGAGTGCCATTGCAGCATTTATCTATTAGATTTTGGTAGTCTAGAGTATCCCTCCACCTTCAGATCCATATGGTTCCATTGGTGCTGCTAAGTACTTTACTCCATGAGTCATCCCTGTTGCCCACTACCCCCCAACCCCATGATTCTGATTATGACATCATTGCTGTTATAGCACTTAACTTGTTATGTTATCCCTGGTGTCCAATGCCATCCACCCCTGATCCCTGTTATGATGGTAGTGTCATTATGGCATTTCAATTTTTAGGTTATCCCCGGTGCCCAATGGTTACCCCATTTGTGATTTTGGTGATGTTAAACCACTTCACTTTTTATGTTATCTCTGGTAATCAGTGGTTCCCTTACCCCAATCCCCATACTGCCATTGATGTCATCACAGCACTTTGACCTCTCAACCAATCGGGGACAAATTTCAACAAAATCAGGGACAAGTCAAGAAAAAATCAGGGACAATCAGGGGCACTTTTAAAATATTAGTGCTATTAACTTGAAACATTGACAGAATCAAAGCATATGAATTAATACACATTTTCTGAAGTAAAAAAAGTCAATAACTCTTAATTATTGTCATTATTCATTAAGTGTAATTCACCATCTTTCCTCCAATAGTCACTAGTTTTAGGAGGGATTAAGAGGGACAGAGCTAAAATTTGTGTCAAAATCAGGGATGTCCCTGAAAATCAGGGACAGTTGAGGGGTATGCAAGTTTAAGAGCATTTCCTGGTGTCTAGTGCATCACCCTACACTGATGCCCATTTTGGTGCTATGACACTTTAGAGAGTAATTCCTGCTGCCTAGTTACTCCCTTAACTCCACAATCCCCATTATGATGATAGTGATATTATGGCACTTCCCTTTTTATGTTATCCCTGTTGTCCATTGCATCCCCCCAATCCCTGTGACATTATGACTCTTTAACAGTGTTCCCTGGAGTTTAGTGCATCTCCCATCTTAGTATTGCTGTTGGTGCCATTATAGTACTTTAAGAGTAATCCCTGGTGTCTAGCAGTTCCTGCCATTATGCTTATGTTAGACAGTTGAACACAACCTTTTGGCCATGCTCAATGCTGTGACATGGTGGAGATGACCATGTAGATGCCTTCCTGAAGACAGTTCCAGGGAGTGAGAGAGAGAGAGAGAGAGAGAGAGAGAGAGAGAGAGCACATGGCTAATTAGCATACTTGTCTCCTCCAAGAATGCCTCATTAGCATTCAATACAGCTGTGGGGCCAACCCTTCATGGTGCTGCAGAACATCTTCATGTTAGAGGACCATGTAGCATTGTGTAAGATTAGTTGCTGAATACAACGGTATGGTGACATGTACACAGAGGTGTACATGTCACAGTAACTTAAAGGAGAACCGCATCCCATACCTCTCAAGTGTACCTCATTACACGGAATGCACCTCTTTTAGGGTCTTAAAAATGTCATGTTCCATGACCTTCCACATTGAAAATGTCTGTCATATATTCAATGTTAGGAACCTTTTTAACTGATATCCATGGTAAACAGAAATTAATCATATTAATTCATTAAAATATATTTTTATAAGTAAAATCAGCATGTTTTAACCATCCTATAAACTTCCTAGATGTATGTGTTGCACATGTTGCCCTTTTGTTGCACATTATGATGGCTAGTGTTCCACATTTTGGAAATGGAAGCCTGAGAACTATAGCATCCACAGACTGAAAAAAACATGTTTATTTCATTGTGTTTCCATGTTTCCTACATGTTAACATCACTTTTGGACTCTACATACCTTTTTATATTTTTAAATGCAATTCCAGAGTCTGCCAACATGGGCTCTGGCACCTTGATTTTTTAGTGTGCCTTTAAGTATCCCACAATGCAGTGTTTGGCTTTATAATTTACATCATAGCCCCTAAGCTCCTGTCAATGCATTGACTTTACATGTGCTTTCATATGTACCATGCTTTCTTTCAGTCAGCCAGGTTTAATTACCATTTCTTGCTTTTCAGTGACTTACAGACAAACAGAGATAATTACATAGAACAGTATTCTCAGTGTTACTTATTTTTCTTTCTAAAATGGCAATTTTCATTCTTTTGTTATGCCTGATTTGTAGTCCTTAAACTCATCTCCCCTCCCCATAAGCACCTCCCCTTCATATCTGTCAAAGTGGCAAAGGTAATTTGAGCCTCTTTCTGCCCTCAAATTTTCATAGGATCATAGGAAGTTACCAGGCTATTGGCCCTGAGGCCCTTACAAGCCTAGCCAAGAATTTAGCCCATGTTCCAACAAGTCAGCACCCTATGCCACTGTCCAGCAGGGACATAGGTGGAATCCCAGGGGTGTATTTTCTGTTCCCCATCCAGTTATCCAGGATGCACTTAAAAAGGTTTAATGAGGTACTCTACTTTATATGGGGAGAGAGTCTATTCCACAAAAGGAGGAGTCTCTGGGACACTAATCTGTCCCATCAACAAGTCCTATTGATGTCACAAACTAGGTTGAGGTCTCGCATGCCAGTTACTCGAGTGGAGCTTGATTTTCGGATATGCAACAGTCCCATCAGGGCAGGTTCTGAGATTGCTTTGCATGCCAGACAGAGGTCACCTCTCTGGAGTTTGTAGGAGATTGAGTAGAGGGACAGGGCTTTTAGCCTATCTGTGTAGGGTAGATGTTTGATGCCCTGAATTCTCCGGGTGAGGAATCTCTGTGGTCTGTCCAGCTGCTGCATGTACTTTGCGACGTACATGCTGAATGGGGCATTATATTCAATAATCAGTCTTATAAGGGAAGAAGACAGGGATGTTGTGACCACCTTGTCCCTGGATGAGATACCCTTACTAATGAGGTGGGCCACGTAGAAAGCTTTCCATACAATGGAGGTAATATGGTGGTCAAAAGTCAGTTTGCTATCAACATGGGTTCCCAAGTCCCTTACAACTGATTACATGCTTAGTTCCTTATTACCAATGTGATAATTTGTGGGGACGTCATTCTCCCCAAAAGGAATGATGATGCATTTTTTTGGCATTCAGTTTGAGGCCATGTTTCTGGCACCCGTCATTTGTTTGGGTGAGACCCTCTTGGAGGATGCCCACATCACTAGGGGAATTGATGACAGCACCCAGATTGCATTCATCTGCAAACTTGGTCAGCCATAGCCCACTAGATTTGGCCTGCACCTCTGAGAAGTATATCCCAAACAGCAGAGGCCCAAGACTGATCCTTGGGGTACACAACTTGTTATGGGTCTACTGCTTGAGTTAGGTGAGTTCTATCAGTAAGCCAGTTTGCTACCCATCTGGTAACATATGGATTGATGCCTAGTTGAGAGAGTTTATCTATTATACCTGAGTGGGGAATAGTATCGAAGGCCTTGGCCAGGTCAAAGTAGATGGTGTGCACCATCTTCCCCTCGTCTATGGCCTTGGTGACTGTCTCAAAGAACTTGACCAAATTTAACAGGCATGACCTCCCCTTGACAAAAACCAAACTGTGTCAGATCAAGTGTCTGGAGGTTGTCAATGTTCTTGTTAATGAGGTCCACGATAATCCGCTCCATGGCCTTGCAGATCAGGCTAGTTAGGCTGATAGGTCTATAATTTCCTGGATTGGTGGATGCTCCACCTTTGTGCAAAGGGATGACAGTAGCTGTCCTCCACTCAGCTGGGACAAAGATGGTACTCAGGCTTTGGTTGAGTAGGGTGCCTAATGGTGTTACAAGTCCCTGCCTGAGTTCATGTAGGATGCAGCCTGGGATGTTATCGGGTCCCATGGAGAGTGTATTTTTTGCCTTTGAGAGGGCAGTGATGACTTGCTCCCTAGAGATAAGGGGAGGGGGAAGGTACTGGGGATATCCTGTTTTCCTTTTAATCCTTACTACCTACTAATTGGTAACACATAGTTTGGCAAACCTTCCAACTTAATTTTTCAGGGATTCCTGAGAAAGTAAAATTTAACAATTTTGCTTTAGACAGAGACTATGGTGCAGCAAAAATACATGTCCCACTGTAAGTAGGTGGAGAGTACAAGGCAACAGTACATGGACTTTGTCTCCTACTGTGAGCTATCAATCACACCAGCAAACAGCTAAAATTACCTTTGACACTTTGATAGATATGAAGGGGAAGCTGTTTCTCTTTTTTATCTTGTTACACATAATTTCACTGTAATTTTTTCTGCCTAGGAATTGCTACACATTGTCTTGAAAAAATAAGTATAATTCACTCTGCTTAAAACTCTTCAGGCATCAGATAAACTGATCTTACTTGAGTTCAAGTAATGCTGATGGTGTTTTCTAGCTTGGACATGGCTTATGTGATGAAACTGTCTGAAATGGTTATATTCTCCCACTCTGGGCTAAAAGCAATACACAGTTATGCATATATGAATAAAAAACAGAATGGTTATGCTTTTACCATCGTTTCCTGCTTTATATCTTTGGTATTTGTAACTTAACCACTTTTACTTGTCAAACCTTGGAGATAAGAACTATAAAAGTTCAAGATTTCCTGTTTATTCTGTTTTGACCTTTTTAGTATTTTAATTCTGTTAATGAAATCATTTATAGTGATCTAGTCATTAACCAGTGCAGTATTTTATTATCTTAAATACATTCTCAGCTGAGCATACTGCATTCATATCTCATTAGTTGTAGCATCTTGCAGTTTTAACTCAAGTGCAGTAGTAGTTGCTGCAAGATGAACAAAGTAGGCTATGTTTTTGTTTCCTTGTTGCCTCTGTGCCTGTGATCATTAAGCCTCCCTCAACTCCTGAAGGACCAACAATAGTTAAGGGTTATCCATGCCTTTGCCAGCTTTCCAACAAAAACAATATTCTTCTTTTTAAAACCTAGCCTCTCCCCTTGGATGGGGGCAGGGCCACTGTGTCTCCTCATGCTCCTGCATGTTTCCAGGCTCCTGCTGAAGGAGGCTACTGCATTCACTGCTCTATGCACTGACTACATGCCCTAGGACTGATATAAATGTATTCTCTCTAACTCTGAGAGATTATAGTAAAAGAAGACCATATTATGTCCCCTCCCCCTAAGGATAGGCATGCCCATCTACAGCTCCAGCAGGAACCTGTGCCACTAGTTAAATATAAGTCAAAAGGTTTGTAATCAGAACTTTACCCTTTTACACCAATGGAGCAGGCAAGTTGACTGTTATTTAAGTAGTCCTTGCTACTTTGCTTCTGTATCCTCCTGCCCTCATCCCCAGCCAACCTTTAGTCTTCTTAATATGTAATTCCTTATGGTCATACAACCCATATCAGCTCACTAGCTGTAACTGGAACTGAAAGATAAACTCATTCTGTCACTGTCTCTGGCCATGTTATTTAAAGAATATACATACGACCCTATAAACCTAATGACCACCAGGGCCTTTATAATGTAGCCGTGCAACCCAACCCAGTTGTGTCCCTATGTATCCTGGGCATTTGTTAGGAGGGTGTGTGTTAGTTATAATGTTTCTAGAGGTTATCTGGGGGGAATGCTAGTTTGGGCATTACCTTCTGCCTCTGTCTATCAGAGACATGGAGGCCAGACCTGAGGTGAATTTCTGATTTCCCATCAATTGATCAAGGTTATCCTTATATAGGGTTAGTGTTGGACCCTGCTTTGCGTGTATGGGGAACCTATTCCAGAGCTCCTCATCCATGAGCTTTTTAATAAACTTCCTTCAGATACCTGCCTTCTTCCATCAGTATTGTTTCTTAATATCACAGTGCTTCTTCGGCTGACAATGGCAAGTACAAATGGTTTACCTGTTCCTAGCACTATATTATTAATGCTAGTTCCTCTCTACAATATAGATACCTTTCCTAGAATAATCAGCAGATACAGACTACCTAAATGTTTAGATAGTTGTGCAGGCCCACAGACATTGCAGATATGCTACTTAGTAGGCAAAATTAGTAGAGAGCATGGATGGCGGTCTTTGGAACTCCTTGGTGCTACTCAGAACAAAGAACAGACTGCTCAGCATATTTCATACTGCACTAGCTAAAGGGTCCACAGGTGTGCTCACATATCTCTTTTTGATTTTGTTAGTAATAAGAACAGAGGATATTATCACAGTTCCTACTTCTGCCCATTCAGCTACCACTTTCTTCCACATGCTTCTGCTCCGCTGCCATCCAAAGCACTTGTTCTTTACCAGTTTAGCTCAAGTCAGTGGTATAGGGAGATAAAAGCCCTGAGTATGACCCAGACAACCTGAGTTTGAATAATATTGTCTCAGGTATTTGATGTCACAGGCAGATAGAATGTACATTCCCATCCTGGAGAGAGGGATGGACACACTTATGCAATTCAGTTTCTTGCTGGGGTCATGGAAAAACAGGGCAGCGTGCCTGTGATTGTGTGGGGTAGTCCTTACTGTGTATCAAGTTGGGATCTTTAAAGCAGCAACCCCCCCCCCTCCTAGCTCAGTCCTTGAAACCCTTCTATTTTTATCACTTATTGACAATCTGCCTTTTGACATTTCAAAGGTCAGTCTCCTATTGTATGCTGATGATATAGGATTACATAGATCAGCATTTCTATAATTCACTACAAATGTTAGGAACCGGCTGCTTAATGATAAATTTTCTATTAACTCCAGCAAGCCTGCAGTCCTGTTTTTGGACCATCACAGAGGTTTATTTACTTATTTTATTTTGGTATATTTAATTAAGCTGGTTGGTCCACAAACCCTTTTCAGACATGGCCTATACCACCAAGCCAAGACTAAATGCAACACATTAATATAATTGCATAGGTCAATAAGCTAACATTTTTTGGAAGGAAACATAAGTCCCTGGAGAAGATGTATACAGAAAGATGGAGAACATATAATGCCAACAGATACTGACAGGAAGTCAGGATTAAACCCCATTTTCTGGAGATAGTTATAAGGCAGAAATCCTTCCACCGATCCACTATTTGCCTTTATTCTCGCTAGAGCTGCACTCTAGAATTACATTTCATGAGTCTCTGGGGGATCTGGCTTAAACAATTTGACATTAGTAGTTCCTAGATGTGTTCAAATTGAATTAAGACATCTTGAAAAAGTTAATATACACTTATAAATTCTCTTGTTAACCAGTGAACCATAATTTGCTATTGGTCTTAAAAAGTCTTAATGCCCTGCTTTGACTACACATTGCTTACTCTGGTCTTGAAGACACACACTACCTCACTGCCACAAACTGCTGAAAATAAAATTCCGCCTCATGGCTAGTGATCCATAGCTTGTAAAATTGCTGTTTTTTGAGGTGATCAGTAATGAGTACTCTCCACGTTTGACAAAGAAATGATGATTAAGGAGCATGGATATACTTCCCATTCTCTGACAGTAAGCAGTATGAGAACAGTGTAAGAGTAACCCTTCTGCTAATCTGTCTTTAGTGAAAGGGCCTTTGTTCAAGATAGCTTTGGCATCACAGAACATGCCTACCACATGAACTAAGAATGATCAATACAAAAAATATATCCGCACGATATCCAGGTGCCTTTGTACAAGTAAAGAAGTCCAATTGCAGAAAACAAACAAGGCAAAGCTCCAGGTTTTTCAGCAGTTTAAAAAAAAAAACAAACACAAGTGCTTTCACAATGATGCTTCTTCAGGTGTATGAGTACAATCTAAGTAACACCATTCTTATACCATTTAAATCCAGTTACATGATTAACCATTCAAACTCTTAAAGGTAAAAACTACATTATAAACATAGCATCCCTTTCATCTACATAATGGCCTTTTTCTGAGTATAGGTCTTAAGGGTACATGGTGACCTTGTGCCTTATCTGCTCTCAATCTCACAATCCATTCTGCCTCCAGTTCTTCAGTTCTACATCTAATGTCACCTCCTATTGGATTCTCTAGAGATTTCCCCAAAACTACAAATTTAAATGAATGCTGTTCTGTAATTTAACATGTTTTACTAGTGCATTAAATGTACTCTTTTTTCCTAATGTGGTACAAATGCTCTTTCACCCTGTCCATAAGCTGTCTGTCCGTTTTGCCAACATAGAATTTATTACATACTTGGCATACAGCAAGGTACACTACATGCAGACTGACACATGTTGCACTGAACCTGATATTAAACAATTCCCCTGTGTCCGGATGTCTAAAAACTAACATATCTTTTGCCATGTATATGCACACCTGGCATTTCCCGCAAGGTCTAGTCCCTATATTGTCTATAGATGTTACAGAGTCTCTTGGGTTGCAAAGCCTTCTCTTCAAACTTTTTTTATTCTTAAAGGAGAATTGTGGCTTCAAATTTATGTACCTACTCGTTTGTGTATCAGTTGTCAATACACTCCAATGCTTATTAATAATTTCCATTTATTGTCTTATATTCCTAGAATAACTAAGACATACGTTAAGTTTATTAGATGAATGTCTGTTTCTTGCAACAGGGCTAGGATTCTTATCTACATCTGTAAAGTAAGGCTTAGCTCTTGTCTGTCTCAGCCTCATTATTTGCATCCTATTTTGCTGTATAGTTTGAGAGTCAGAACCCCTTTCCATTAGTTCAACTACTGTGTTATCTGCTTGTTGTGTAAAATCATTTTCATTGGCATTCAATCTAGATGCTCTGTAGAACTGGTTTTGTATCGCTTTCCTAAATATAAACTGAGGATGCATGCTTTCACTACTCAATAAATTATTAACATGACAGTCCTTCCTATATAACTTAATACTAAGTTGATCATTCTCATCATACATGGACACAAGACATGAACAAGTGCAGTGGGCATGTCCCAGCAATGCTCGCACAGTTACCATGCCCCCTGCACTCAGAAAGTTCATTACGGCACTTTGAAACCCAACAACAGTGTCCAAGGACACAAATGAAAATAATAACAGTGTCTGCAGACACATAAACACAGGAAACAGACAGGTACACCCCTTCACAGTATAGGCCAGCACAGTATGTCCAGATTGGTATGCCAGTGTACATGCTGGCATACTAAATAACTCAACACCATCATGTTCCCAAGAGGAAACAATTAAAAAGTGTCCCCAGTTGTGGCCAGAGTCCCCCCATGTATGTTGAAGCTGTCCAGATGTCCTGCCCAAGAGGCTGAGAGGTATGTGTATACCTCTAAAGGGAGAAGAAAATTAAAATCCATTTTATTTTTTTTCCATCCAATGTAAAGTTTAAGCGTAGCTGAGTGATTGTGTGCATTGCGTAACTGTGCTTAGCATAGCTTAAATATCCCAAGGAGTTAAAGAGAAATGTACAACTAAAGCTATTAAAATGGAATAGCATAGTGGTTAGAGCTTTTGCTCTACATACAATTATTCATGGTTCAAGCCCCAATAAAGTCCATTCACTTTTACATGGGAAAGCAGTATTAAAATTCTTTTGTTTTATTAAATGAAGTAGTAAATGGTAGTTGTCAACCAGGGTAGTGGAGCAGGTCCAAAAGTGAGGTGTCAGTCTAGAAAAGATGTGAAACCCCCATATAAATACAAGTGCCCCATACAGTATAGTCACACAAGAATATAATGTAATGAAAGCACATAGGGGGATGTCATGGAAGGTAAACATAAAATTATAATATGTCGGTAATAATGAATCAATCCCACAATCCTGATACTCTATAAAATGAAATCTGAGCAATGCTAAGTAGTGCTCAGCTATGCTAAGCTGATGTAAACATTGCTTAAATGTAAATGCTAAGCAATAAGTAGCCCAGCTAAGTGGATTTGCGCATTGGTAAGCAGTGCTCAACATCTAACCCTTTAAGCACTGCCAACGTTAGCTAAGCGAGTTTTAACATCGCTTAGCTTAGCTCGGTATATTCAAATGGTCCAATGATGGCAAAGGGTGGGAATGTGGCCCTATTCCAACCTCACAGGTGAGAATATAGCCATAACCAGTTGTAGCTCATCTTATAAGTTCATAGGTTTATAGCTGTGTACTAGGCTAATGGCCCTGGAGCCCTTACAAGCCTAGCCCATAGGATTACCCTGGCATTGTGACACCCAACCTTATTTTCCAGTGCCTCTGTTGGCTAGAGCCAATGGAGTGATCCCCGGGGTGAATTTTCTATTTCCCATCCACTCATCAATATTTCTCTTGAAGAGGTCCAGTGAGGTGCTCTGTTTGACATGTATGGGAAGAATATTCCATAACATGGGCTATGAACCTGTCCCTCCAGCATGTTCTGTTGATTGTGGTAATGAGGTTGAGGTTTCTGGAGTTTGTATTGTGGAGGGCTTGGGATTTCTTTAGATGAAGCATTTCTAACAGAGTTGGGTCAGATATGGCTTTGTAAGTCAAGCAGAGATCGCCTCTAAGTAGGCGATATGAGATAGAGAATAGTTGGAGTTTTTTGAGTCTGTCTATATAGGACAAGTGTTTAAAGCCTAGGATCCTCTTTGTGATGTACTTTTGCAGCCTCTCCAGTTGTTGCAGGTGTCTAGTGAGGTACATGCCAAATGGGGCATTGTACTTGATGATTGGCTTAATGAGGGAAGAGTAGATGAAGACAATGACTTCTTTCTTCCTGGATGCAAAACCCTTAGTAATGAGATGTACCACATAGACGGACTTTCTGAACACAGTGGCAGTGTGGGGGTAAAAAGAGAGGTTGCTGTCAACCTGTGTTCCCAGATCTCTCATAACACCTTCTGTATTCAGTGGACTACCATTGATGTGGTAGTTCATGGGAACTGGGTTTTTCCCAAAGGGAATGACGACACATTTTTTTTAATTGAGCTTAAGACCATGGTTCTGACACCAGTCGTTGGTCTCAGTGAGGCCTTTCTGTAATATGTCAACATCACTTGGTGAGTTAATAATAGCTCCCAACTTGCAATTGTCTGCGAACTTTGTCAGCCAGAGTCCATTCATGTTGGCCTGGACTTCTGCAGAGTAGATACCATACAGGAGAGGACCCAGGACCGATCCCTGTGGGACTCCACTTGTGACTGGTCAGAAGTCTGACTTGGAGTAAGCTACTTTCACACTGTGGGTTCTATCTCTGAGTCAGTTTGCAATCCACCTAGTAATATAGGAGTTGATGCTTAGCTTAGTGAGTTTTTCTATGATTCCTGAGTGGGAAATGGTATCAAAGGCCTTGGCCAGATCAAGGTAGGCTGTATGACCCACCTTACCTTCATTCACAGCTCTAGTGACTGACACAAAAAAGTCAACCAAGTTGAGCAGGCATGATCTACTCTTCACAAAACCAAACTGTGTGGGATCCAGAGGTTGGAGATTCCCTATATGCTTGTTTATTAGGTCCATGATGATGCATTCCATAGCTTTGCATATCAGACTTGTCAGGCTAATGGGGCAATAGTTCCCAGGGTCTGTAGTCTCTCCTTCTTTGTGGAGAGGGATGACTATAGCAGTGCACAATTTGGTAGGGACAAAGCCTGAGGTGAGGCTGTGACTGAACAGGACACACAGGTGAGGTGTCAGTTCACTCTGTAGTTCATGTAGAACACAGCCAGGGATATTGTCAGGTCCCATAGAAGCTGTATTCTTGGCCTTGGACCGTGCTGTTTTAACCTGTGCAGCAGTAATACTGAATCTGTCGGCCTGTATATTGGCAATATCTGTTGGCTCGGTCTAGGAGGTACCATTGTGCAGTAGCTCAGAGCAAATCTGAGTATTGCCGTGGAGGTTCTTTACATAACTATAGAAGGCCTTGTGATTGTCTTTACTATCTGCTACAATTTTGTTTTCATAGCTAGCTTTAGAGGATTTGATGAGGGATCTCAGTTTTTTTGATGAGGCCGATAAGGGAGTTTTTCCAGTCTTGGGACTTCACCTTATTCTGCATCAGTTTCCTCCTTCTGTTGTAGAGTTTGTTTATGGCAGGGGACCACCAGATTGGCTTCCTTTTTTGGGAGTAGAGTTTCTTGATTCTACTGGGTATGGTGAGATCCATGCATTTGTGTATGTGTTTGTACAGTGCATTGGTGTACGATTCAGCGGTCATGCAACTATTCTCCATTTGCATGGGTGTTGTGAAGTTAGCCACCTCTGTTCTTAGGAACCCAAATTTAGCTTTGGAGAAGTTATTCATGGTGGTTACCTTTGTGGGGGGCAGGGAGGGATGTGGATTTCCAAGGTGATTGATTTGTGGTCGGATCTAACCAGGGAGGAGTTGACTATGGGTGTAGAGCAACAGTCACCCATGTTAGTAATGACCAAGTCAAGGATGTTGCTACCTCTAGTGGGGATAAGAATGAGCTGGTCCAGGACACTGGAATTAATGAATTCTAGGAAACGGGCAAGTGTATTGGTACATGAATAGTTTTCCCAGTTAATGGATGGGTAGTTGAAGTCGCCCAGTATGAGAGTGTTAGGTTGGACCATAATATTCTCCAGGGTGCTTAGGAACATGGAGTGAGTGTCTTGGGACATGGTTGGTGACCTATAACAGGCTATGACCTGAATCACTGTCTTACTCTATGTTAGCTGCACCTGAAGTATCTCTGATGCATTATGTTGGCTACCAGTCTGGAGGTGTGCACATCCTTTATGAATATGAATACACCTCCACATTTGGAGGTTCGGTCCAAGTTCTGGGGCCAAAAGGTGTGGAATGAGTTATAGCCTGGTAGTGCAGGGGCGGTTTCTACTGCCTTGAACCAGGTCTATGTTACAGCACAAATGTCGATACTCTCCATTTTAAACAGTGCTTTGAGTGAGTGCATTTTGAGATTTAGACTTCTAGCATTGAGTAGCATGACCCTCATATTGAATTTGTATGTAGCTTTTATGGTGGTAATTTGGTCTTTGGAACACAACCTAATAAAAGGCACTATAAGGGTGGTAAGAGCCTTGGCCAGTATCCGGAAGCCCAGCGGTGACAGATGCAGGCCATCTCTGACAAAGCATCGAGGTCTGTCAATCATGTCGTCCCAGGCAGACAGATATTGGATCCCCTTAGAATGACACCAGAAACTTAGTCAATTGTTGAAATTAATCATTTTCTGCTTTTACTGTGGCATCATTCTGGGTGCTGGTAAGATGCTGCTCAGGGCTAGGATCGTACCCAACTGGTCTACATTATCCGAGAGCTCCTCCATGTCTCTTTTCATGTAGTCCAGGGAGGTACATGATCATCTCAGGTCATTCACACCCACATGTACAATGACAGAGTAATATTTGTACCTGTTGTTGAGGGACCTGAGTGTGTGCATTATATGGTGGATCCTGCTACCTGACAGGCAGCTAACTGTTACTTTCTCCTTATTCATCCTAGTGAGGGGGACATCAGTGTGCCTCATTATCATGTCACCTGTGACATTTGTGCTGGGCATGCTGTTTTGCCTTAGGGGCACTGGTTGAGTGGCACACTGTTTACGAGAGTTGTGTGTCTCATTATTAGTGTTGTGCTGTGTTGGTCAAGCGCATTTCTGCCTTGGAGGTCTCTGGTGTTTGGATAGATTTTTATTGAAAGCTTCGGAAAAGGTGGGTGTGTGGTTTATGTTTTTATGTGAAAGCAGTGCTGGTGTGCGTTCTGGATGGCTATGTGTTCCATGTGATGTGGTGCAAATGTTGACCTTCTTCTCTTGACCAGCCATTCCGGTCTTGGCTGGAGAGTGCATGGCTTCCAATTGGGATATGTAAGTGCATCTCTCGCAAGTCTGAGTGTTGGGAGGTAAGAGGAGAGGGTTGTCGGTGTACAGGAGGCAGTTGCTACATTGTCTCAGGATGCCCAAGTTCACCAGGTTAATAGGAGAAAGCACAGAGAATTGACCTTTAGACATGCCTGGAGGGGTGGGCATTAATAATAAGTACTGGAGCTGTTTTCTTGTAGAATGTTTAGTGCTGGTAGGACTTTTGTGTGGTACAATAATTGCTACAAGAAGTTTGGTATGGTAAAGTGCTAGACTAATAAGCTAGTAAAATTGCAAGAGAAGAGAACTAGCAGATTTAAGGAAAAAAATTAAGAGCAGACTTTGGCACCTCTCAGAAGCTTACAAACAGTCCTGGATACAGCATATCTGTATCTGGACTAGACTAGTTACAGGAAAGGTGGGAAACAAGTGCAATGCGGGCTGTTAAACCAGAAAGTTGAAAGAGATGGAAAAACTGCCCAAATGGCCAATAAACTGCAAATTCTGGGCCAGAAACCACTCCTCTTGCAGGCACTATGGCTGGTGTAGGAGAGGGATCGTGCTTTCAGGAGCAGTTCTGGGGCATTTAAGAGTCCAGGGTCATGGTTGGACTCCTAGTGAAAGACCATGATGAGACACTGCTGCAGGGCCAGTATTAGGGCTCACAATACAAAGCGGAGGCCTGGGACTGTCTCACATGTTCTCATCAGTGCTACTGGCATCCCTCAAACTGGTGAGCAGGTCTGGCACAATTTCACTGACCTCAAGCATAGGAAGAGGGAGCTCTTGGACCATTGGACTTAAGAAGCATGGACACAGAATGTCCCAGAAGTGTGTAAGTATCACTATCAATTAGTGTTTACCAAAGTCCAGCCTGCCTATGTGATTGAAAGGTATGCATAAATGTTTCTTTATCTCCTGTGCAGCTGCAGATGAGAGGGCTGTGAACATAGATGCCCATGCCAGCTGGTTGCTAAGGCTGCCCTGGGAGGCTGGCGTACAGATCTAGCTTGCAGTATTCAGGGCAAATAAATAGAAAGGAGTAGAATGTCAACTGCCAATAGGTTAAAATGTGTACTGTGTGTAATGAATAAACGATGTTAGCAGAGTAATAGTGATGTACAGGATATCTGTCAATAGAAGTGTCAGTACCCTTCAATACAACTAAAAACCCCAGACTGTTGTGTTTACATTGGTAAGTGGTGGTATGAATCTAAATTTGTACAGGTTCTGCATAGCAACTATGGCTCTGACAGCATGAATTAATTAGTATTATACTGTATCCCCTACAGCAGTGCTTTGTGTTAACCATTGCTTTCCAGATTGTAATATGTCAAAGTATTAATACACAGTACAAGAACTATCTGTCATGCATGAATGTCAGAATTACAAGGTCAGATTGTCCAACCAAGAGAGTATTAGGCAGAAAACAGTCAAACACAAGGCAACAGTTCCTCGGTAGCTCATTGTGATGAAACACAACCTTGTTATATCTTTTTGCGCAAACAGGAACAGTTCAAATCCCAGGAGTAGTAGTAAGCTGTATGCATAATTTCACTCAAGAATATGTGAATATGTGTAGAAACAGTCAAGTAGTGTTAACAGAAATTTCCTCCACAGGTCTGCCAGGTAAGGAAATCTTTCCATTAGCTGTAAGAAGGTTGTACTAATACACTGTGTACAACATTTCCACTGTCCAACCCCAAGGCTGCAAATGGCAGCAAGATAAGTACATACACCAAGCGATTTCTTCCGATAATTGTTCCTGAAGTGTCACACTGTCATGGCTAATGGTCACCCCTGCCAATACCCAGAGTGACAGATAGAAATCCAGGTGGAGTATAGCAGTAGCACACACACACACACACACACACACACACACACACACACACACACACACACACACACACACACACACACACACACGCACACCATGAGGGCAGGACACCCCTGTCATTGTCACATATGTAACCTTGAATATGTGAATATGTGTAGAAACAGTCAGGTATTGTTAACAGATATTTCCTCCACAGGTCTGCCAGGTAAGGAAATGTATGTATTAGCTTTAAGAAGGCTTTAGTAATGCACTGTGTGCAAACATTCCACTGCCCAACCTCAGGCCATAGGTAGAGGTAAAGTGAGGTCATACCTGGAAAGTAATTTGTAGAGTAATGATCAGTACAGCTGTGACATCTCACTCCCACCCACCCTATCTGCACCAATAATTCATACACATAATCAACGGGTATGTTTTTCTCCAAGCCTACTGTTGGGACATGTGTCCTATTGTTCTACAAATATCGAATCATTTGATTATTAATGTTCTCCATTCAAATACTATCATTGGTGGCCTGTTGCTATCAATATAACTTGCATGCCATTAGAATGACTACTGTGGTTCCATATATGCATGTGTTCTGTGGAACACCAATGCATGCTGTTATAACTAATCTTGAAATGTGTTGTTCATGACTAACCAACATACTCATCTAGCCATGGCACCTGGACCCAGCACATCTGAGACCCAACCTAGGACCTCCTCGTTCACTTGTCTTGCACCACCTTTGGGTGGAACTGCCTCAGGGGATGGGGCCAGTCCCCCGTCTGGGAGCAGGCGAGGACAGGAAACTGTCACCTGTAGCCAGGTCCAGGGTTTGATGTGTAGCACCATCCAAAAGGAATTTGGTGGACAGCTGTGCCATATTTAGGGCAGCCAGCTGCATCTTGAGGGTCAGCCTGCCCCTCCTGTCCAGCCCCCAGCACAGCCACCTATGGGGCCGTGAAAGTGCAGTGGTGACTGCCCATGGGTGGAGACCTCAATCCCACTGTATCCATTTGGGGGCTCATGGGCATCCGATTCCCAACCACCCTCCTCTTCCAAGGTGTTTACCCACCACATGTGTCATATACAACCCCTGTCTGCTGTCTTTTCTGTCTTCCTACCCCACTTACCTCCCCAAATATATCTACTATCCTTCCCCAACATCCCACTCTCACATTAAATAAAAAAGGGCATCTGTTCCCTCCCAAAAAAATGACACCCTATACATAGCTTTCCATTGCACAGACGTATCCACTGGACACATGTAATCCCGACTAACTGGCTTGACAACACATTACTGTTGTCCTCACCCCTCTCTCAGGGGTTTGAGTGCCCAAATTCACCACTAAATTCTGGAGAAATTCACAGCTGTTGCTGTAGAAGAAATGGACAACTATGGACCTTTCCTACATCTGTCCTGCACATCTCTAGCTATCTTTCATATTGTACTTCCCTCTGCATGCTCCCTTTTTCAGCACTTTCCTATCACCCCTTTTTCTTTTCTTTTAAAGAAATTAGCACAGGGGTAAGTGGGCGTAAGTGAGTGTAAGCGAGTTTTTGTGATGCTAACTTAAGCCAGCACAGATTAAGCATCGTAAGACGCTGTCCGGTTCGATTCTCAGCTAGACCGTCTTCTGTGTGGAGACATGTATGAATGGGCATACCTTCGTTGAAGGTTGTGCATCAGGGCTGGTAATTCGGCATGTAAAAATCAACTACCAATCATTAGTGGACCGGAGTTCCGCTGTGGCGACCCCTAACCGGGAAAAGCCGAAAGACACAACAACAGTTAACCGTATGGTAGCATCGCTTGGCATCAAGCAAACTCATGAAAACCCACTTACAACTGCTTAAGACTGCCTTAATAACTCTGTCTGCATCAGCCTCTCTTCTGCCCAACAACAAAATAAACAGCCCTTGCAGGTCTTGAACCCAGGACCCTGTACACTACAGTCACAGCAATTTATCACTTAGCCATCTGGGCTGTAGGATTTTTTCCTGTTTTTCACACATATCAATAGGGAAGAAACATTGCGAATCCCTAATGATTGGTGTTTACAAATATATATATATATATATATATATATATATATATATATATATATATATATATATATATATGTGTGTGTGTGTGTGTGTGTGTGTGTGTGTAATAAAACATATACATACATAGATAGATATATATGAATGGAGATACATATGCATATATATGCATAACAACATATAGATATATAACCAATAAAAACTGAGGTGTGTGTGTGTGTGTGTGTGTGTGTGTGTGTGTGTGTGTGTATATATATATATATATATATATATATATATATATATATATATATATATATATATATATATATATATATATATATATATATATATATATATATATATATATATATATATATATATATATATATATTTTTTTTTTTTTTTTTTTTTTACATGCAGGGCATAGAACACCTTAGTTTACTTAGTAGGCAAACCAAGCAAAAAAAAAAAAAAACAAGGGGGTATGGATAGGAAAATGACCATTGGAAATAATTGGGTAAATAAACTGAGGATGTTGCTGCAGTAACACTATCTGTCTTAACATATGTTGAATGCAATATCAGATGTCTGAGAAATTAATTACTTGTCATTAAGTAGTGAGTCCATTATACACATCAACCCACTGAATTGCCAGAAATACACACCTGTAATGGGGACCAGACCAAATATATGAGCCAAACAACTGTATAGGTTCATAGGTTGCTACTAGGCTATCAGCGCTAGGACCTATACAAGCCTAGCAATAACAATTCCCTGGCTATTACTTCCCACAATATTTCCCTCCCTGGACCCCTGTCTAGCAGGGCAATGGACATGATCCCCAGGGTGAATTTCCTATCTGCCATCCAATCATCAAGTATCCTTTTGAAAAGGGCCAAGGAGGTGCTCTGCTTGACATGTGTGGGGAGTCTTTGGGTGAGGAACCTATCCCTCCAGCATGTTTTGTTCATTGTGATGACAAGATTTAGATCCCTGGACCATGTGGCTCTGAGGGATTGGGATTTCTTTAAGTGCAGCATGTCCAACAGCTCTGGGTTTGACATGACCTTGTGTGTTAAACAGAGATCGCCTCTGAGTAAACGATATGTGACAGAGTATAGCTGGAGTTTTTAAGATGGTCAGCATAGGGCATCTGCTTTAGGCCTGTGATTCTTTTAGTGAGGTATTTCTGTGGCCTTTCCAGTTGTTGCAGATGTCTTGAGAGGTACATACCAAACGGGGTGTTGTATTCTATAATAGGTCTAATGAAGGATGAGTACAGTGGGACAATGACCTCCTTTTTTCTGGATGAAAAGCCCTTAGTGATGAGGTGTGCCACATAAAAGGATTTCCTGACTGTTGTGTCGATGTGGTTATTGAAGGTGAGACCACTGTCCACCTGTGTCCCTAAGTTTCTTATCACACTTTCGGTGTTTAGTGTACTGCCACCTATGTGGTAATTCACAGGTACATGTTTTTTTCCCAAAGGGGATAACTATACATTTCTTGGCATTGAGTTTGAGCCCATGGCTCTGGCACCAAGCATCTGTTTCTGTAAGGCCCTTTTGTAGAATATCCACATCATTTGGGGATTCAGTAATGGCTCCCAGTTTGCAGTCATCTGCGAACTTTGTTAGTCAGAGTCCCTTAGTGTTGGCCTATACTTCAGAGAAGTAAATGCCAAACAAGAGCGGTCCCAGGACTGAACCCTGAGGTACTCCACTTGTCAATTGTCTGGAGCTGGATTTGGAGTCAGCTACTTTTACTGCGTGGGTTCTGTTAGTAAGCCAGTTGGCAACCCATCGAGTGATGTAGAGATTAATGCCCAGCTTAGTAAGTTTATCTATGATTCCAGAGTGGGGGATGGTGTTGAAGGCCTTGGCGAGGTCCATATAGGCTGTGTGGACCACCTTACCCTCGTCCACAGCTCTGGAGACTGATTTGAAGAAGTCAATCAGGTTCAGGTGTCAATATCGGCCCTTCACGAAACCAAACTGGGTGGGGTCCAGTGTTTGAAGGTTGCCAATGCCTTTGTTTATAAGTTCCATGATAATATGTTCTATGGCCTTGCAGATCAGGCTCGTCAGACTGATGGGGCGGCAGTTTCCACGATCCAAGGTGGTCCCCCCTTGTGGAGTGGGATAACTGTAGCTGTACACCACTCAGTGGGCATGAAGCCTGAGGTGCAGCTATGATTAAACATGACACTTAGGTGAGGTGCCAGTTCATTTTGTAGTTCATGTAGTACACAGCCCAGAATGTCATCTGTTCCCATGGATACTGTATATTTAGCTTTGGAGAGTGTGATTTTTACCTGTATGGCCATTATTACTGGAATTTGTCAATTTTGCATTATTGGGAGGGGCCATTTAAGGGGTGAGAGGGGGGTGAAGTTGGCACTGAATTGATCTGCCAGGATATTAGCAATATCCTTGGGATCAGTATATTTAATGCCATTCTGTTGTAGCTCAGAGCAGATCTGAGCATTGCCATTTAGATTCTTGACATACCTATAGAATGCCTTGTGGATGTCTTTGGAATCTTTGGCAATTTTATATTTACATCCTATGACCACCTGGAGAGTTGTGAGCTATGAGCACAGCTATGTAGCATTAAGGAAACTACACTAAGCTGACAAGCATGTCACCAAGTACCATCTAAAATACAGTCAGGACAGCACCACACTACACGAAAGCAGCTCTGGGGAATTACACGTGCATTAGCTAATACAGCACGCACTACAGGGATGTAACAGTACTGGAAAAAAGATACCGGTGTGAGAGTACATACAAATACCCAATTGCCCAATTGCACCACAGTCACAGCAACATACTGGTAAGCCTACCAAACACTACAGTATAATGACTGTGTGAACAGATATATCTTGAATGACAGTCACACAATACCCCTACATTTACTGTCCCAGGTCACAGTGTAGCCCGACTTGTGTAGTGGTATAGGACATGTCTCAGAATCCCTTACAAACATGTACTGCTGATAGACCACTGGTAACTGGACCAGCATGTACAGTTGGATACAAAAGGATGCATGCCACTCACATCTGCCCCCCACCCTACACAGGCCAACTATTAAGTAAACACTACGCTGCTACAAATTCTTGATAGACCATACACAATGGCCAGACATATACCGACCTCCTGACTGTACAGAGTTCCACAGGTTGTCCAGCCTTTGCCCTCATATGTATGGCCCATACCCCAGAACATGTGTGGGATTCCACATCATCACTGGGATGATATCAGGAATGACAGCACTAAATAATGATAGACCATACCTATCCACATAGTGCATGACATATGGACAAAGCCTGATAAAATAGGGGTACAGTCATTTGCAATGAGGGGTATGGTGGTGTGGTAATACAGTGAGTGTATCATAGCTGGGATACAGCTGCATGCAATTACCAGGTCTGTATAACAGTTATTGCAGGTACCACAGAGTTTATAGGGCTGAGGTGTGTATACAGATAAGTATATGGTAGTAGGCATGAGCAGCTCTTCTACAGTGAACAATGGGAAGTGTTTTGGGTGTAACATACCTCTGATTGTTGAAATCCACACCCCCAGAGGATATTCTGTTGACCAAATACACAGAGAATACTGTTCACACACACACACACACACACACACACACACACACACACACACACACACACACACACACACACACACGCACACACACACAGGATCACAATTGCTAGTGTTGGTTTTGGAACCCCCACCCATCTTATTAGTGGTACTACAGTGTTGGACAGTTATCGCAGGTGGCACAGAGCTTATAGTGTGGAGAGTGTTCCACAGTGCGTGTGAAGAGAATTACATCACATGCCCTTGTAAGGTATGGCAGTGCAGGGTGTACTTGGTTTGAATGGATTCATAATACTGTCACCCATGAGTCTTCGCACTCCCAAACACTGCTATACACACCAATGCACACACAAATGTGCCAGTACTGTGATTAGCAGCCCTGCCTCTTTAGCTATTCATTCCATACTGTTACATAGCTGTTGCACACAGTATGGGGCTTATAGGTCTGCAGAGTATCTACTGATACCTCTACGGTTGATGTAAAAAGCAGTCCTTTTAGAGTGGAACATAGGACATGTGCTGGGAGTACCATGGCCTAAAATTGTAAACCATGGCTACACAATGGATATAGGTCTCACTCAAACACACTCAAGATACTGGTTTTGCACACGCACACACACACACACACACACACACACACACACACACACACACACACACACACACACACACACACACACACACACACACACACACACACACACACACACACACTTGCCAGGACTAAGATTAGAATCCCTACCTATCTAGTAATTGCTACTAAACTGCTATGCATTTATTGCATGTGCCACAGAGCTTGTACGATGAAGTGTGTTCCATGGTTCCTCTAAGGTGAACAACATCACCAGGCCTTGTAAAGTATGGCAATGGGAGATGTACTGGGTGAGAATGGACTCAAAATACTCCAACCTACAAAAATATACACAATGACACACACAAATACAGTCATTCACACATTTGCCAGAACTGAGGTTAGCAGTCCTGCCTATCTTGTCAGTCAGTCCATACTGTTATATAGTTCCTACACACAGCACATCCCTTATTGGGCTAAATAGTGTCATTAGATTCCTCTACGGTTGAGGCAGACAGTGGGCATACTACAGTGGACCTTGGGACATGTACTGGGAGTACCATGGTCTAAAAATGTAAAACCTACCTCCCATTGGATATAGTACTCACTCAAACACAGGATACTGCTATCACACATTTGCCAGGACTGAGATTAGAACCCCTAGCTATTGGTACTACAGTGATATACCTTTATCATGTGCGCCACAGACCATGTAGGATGAAGACTGTTCCATGGCTCTTCTAAGGTGAGCAACATCACCAGCCCTTGTAAAGTATGGTAATGTACACTGTACTGGGACAGTGAGGCCTCACAATGCTGTCTCCTACAAATATACATATGTACAAGCACTTGCACATACATACACACACATAGTCACATTTGCCAGGACTCAGATTGAAACCCCTACGTATGTGGTTATTGGTACTATAGTGTTATGCAATTACCACAAGCACCAGGGAGCCTATAGGGTGAAGAGTGTCAAAAGGTACCTTTAAAGTGTATAACATCACCAGCCCTTGCAAAGTATGGCAATGGGGGATGTAGTGGGTGAGAAAGGTGTCAAAGTACTTTCACCTACAACTTTACATGCTCACAAACACTTTTATATACAGCCATGCACACACACACATTTGCCAGTACTGAAATTCATAGGCTCATGTGTTCATAGGTGTGTACCAGGTTAATGGCCATGGAGCCATTACAAGCCTAGCCCATGGGAGTACCCTGGCATCATGCCACCTGACATTTGTCCATAGTGTGTCTATCGACTATTGCCACTTGAATGATCCCGATGGTAACAGTTAAATTCCCCATTCACTCATCCAGATTTCTCTTGAAGAGGGTCAGTGAGGTGGTCTGATTGACATGTAAGTGACATATAGTCCATAACATGGCCAGTCTCTGGGTTATGGACCTGTCCCCCAGCATGTTCTGTTGATTGTGGTAATGAGGTTGTGGTCTCCATGGCATGTGGTGCAGATGGATTGGGATTTCACTAGATGTGGCATTCCTAACAGAGCTGGGCAGACAAGGCTTTGTCAGTCAAGCAGAGATCGCATGTAAGTAGACAAGATGTGACTGAGAATACTTGGAGGTATTGGACTCTGTCCATATAGTACAGTTGTTTAAGGCCTATGGTCCTATTTGTGAGGTAAAATTGCAGCCTCCCCAGTTGTTGCAGGTGTCTAGTGAGGTACATGGCAAATAGGCCATTGTACTTGATGTTTGACCTAATGAAAGGAGAGTAGAGGGAGACATTGACCGTTTCCTTCCTGGATGTGACACCCTTAGTTATGAGATGTGCCACATAAAAGGACATTCTGTCCAAAGTGCAATGTGGTGGTCATAAGAGAGTTCACTGTCAACCTGTATTCCCAGACCTCTTATAATGACTTCTCTGTCAAGTGGACTACAAGCAATGTGGTAATTCATGGAAACCACATTGATCCCACAAGGGATGGCGAAACATTTCTTGCCATTAAGCCTAAAGCCAGTGTTTGGACAACAGTCATAGGTGTCAGTGGGGACTGTATGAAAGATGTCAACATAATTTGGGGATCTAAACATAGCATCCACCTTGCAGTAGTCTGAAAACATTGTCAGCCAGAGTCCTTTTGTGTTGGGCTGGATGTCAGAGGCATACATACCGTACATGGGGGGATCCAGGACCAGACCCTGTGGTACTCCACTAATGACTGGTCAGCAGTCTAACATGGAGTCCACTACCTTCACACTTTGGATTCCATCCATGAGCCAGTTTGCAACCCACCTAGTGACATAGGGGTTGATGCCTAGCTGAGTGTGTTTGTCTATTATTCCTGAGTGGGGAATGGTATAAAAGGATTAGAAGCCCCACCTATCTTGTTTTTGATACCATGCTGTTACATAGATATTTCACATAGCACACAACTTATAGGGCTGCAAAGTGTCTACAACTACCTGTGCAGTGATTGACACCAGTAGGCCCTGTACAATGGACACTGGGATGTGTACTGGGTGGACCATAATAAAAGACTGCAAAACCCACCCGTCCAATGGATGTGGTTCACAACCAAAAACACACACACATACACATACACACACACACACACACACACACACATACACATACACACACACACACACACACACACACACAAATTTGCCAGGAGTGAGATTCAAACTCCTACCTATCTAGTTATTGCTACTACAGTGCTATGCATTTATCTCATGCACCACAGAGCTTATAGGATCAAGAGCATCCCAAGTTACTTCTAAGGTGAGGGACATCAGCAGCCCTTGTAAAGTATGGCAATTGGAGAAGAATTGGTTGTGGACTGCCACAAAATACTGTAACCTACAGATATACACACATACAAACATAAACACACACACACACACACACACACACACACACACACACACACACACACACACACACACACACACACACACACACACACACTCAAAGAGTTGGTAGGACTGAGATTAGAACCCCTACCTAACTACTTTGTTGCATTATAGTAGTACGCAATTATCGCAAGTGCCACAGAGCTTATAGGGCTGATGGTTGCCCAAAGGTATCTGTAAAGGTGACTGACATCAGCAGGACTGCGAAAGTAGGGCAATGGGAAGTGTACTGGGTGAGAATGGCCTCAAAATCAGTAACCTACAAATACACACACACACACACACACACACACACACACACACACACACACTCACTCACACAAACACAGACACACTTTTACATTTGCCAGGACTGAGATTAGAACCCCTACCTAACTATTTTGTTGCACTATAGTAGTACGCAGATATCGCAAGCATCACAGAGCTTATAGGGCTGATGGCTGCCCAAAGGTATCTGTAAGCCCGCATTTGCACTTTTTTCGTTGCTGTAACTAGTCTAGTTCAGATACAGACTCTTAGTTTTAGCACTTGAATATGCTTATTCATGCTCAGCACTTGTTCAGAACTTGTTGTAAGCACTAAATAAGCTGCAAATGACTACAGCACTCAACCTTCCTCAATACCTAGAGGAAAACAGTTTTTGTACTTACTTTCCTCACTTGCTTAGAGAAAAACAGCTCTTGTACTCACTTTCCTGACTTGTCTAGAGTAAAATAGTTTTTTTTTATTCAGGCATGTCCAAGGGTCAGCTTCCAGTGTTCTTTCCTATCTATCTGATGAATCTGGGCATCTTGGGCCAATGTAGTAATTGCCTCATGCATACAGACAACCCTCTCCTCCTACCACCCAACACTACAACCTGTGAGAGATAAACTTATCTAGCCAAACTGGATGTAAAGCTCTCTCTAACCAAGAATGAATTTGACAGTCAAGAGGAGAAGGTAAACACTTGCACCACACCACACTCATCACATAGTCCCACTAAATGTACACCATGAAAATCCACACATAGAAACACAAAAACATTTGTGGAGGCTCTCAATAATAATCTGCTCAAGCAACAGAGACCTCCAAAGCAGAAACGTAAGCAACCTCCACTCCCCAACACAACCCAAATGACACATAGCCCACAGACTCAGTGTGCCACTCAACCACATAGCCCATAAGACAACACAACCTACCCAACACACTAGTCATAGGTGACTCTATAGTCAGGCACACTGATGTCCCACTCACCAGGCTAAACAAGGAAAAGGTTACTATCAGCTGCCTGTTGGGTGCCAGGATCCACCACATAACACACACACTCAGGTCACTCCACAACAAGTACAAATATGACTCTGTCATTATCCATGTTGGTGTGAATGACCTGAGATGCACCTCCCTGGACTGCAAGAAAAGAGACATGAAAGAGCTCTCCGATCTTGTAGCCCAGGCATAGGTATGACCCTAGCCCTGAGTAGCATCCTGCCATCACCCAGAATGATACCGCAGTACAAGGACAAAATGATTGACTTCAACAATTGGCTAAGCTTCTGGTGTTATTCTAAGGAGATCCACTATCTGCCTGGGACAACATGGTTGAGAGACCATGATGCTTTGCCAGAGATGGCCTGCACCTGTCACCCCTGGGATTCTGGATACTGGCTAAGGCTCTTTCCACCCATATAGTGCCTTTTTTAGGCAAGGTTCAAATGACAAATTCACCACCATAATAGGAACAGGCAAGCAAAAATTGAGGGTAATGCTACTTAATGCTAGAGTCTAAATCTCAAAATGCACTCCCTCGAGGCACTCCTTAAAATGGAGAACATCGATATCTGTGCAGTGACTGAGACCTGGCTCAAGGCTCCAGAGAGCACCCCTGCATTGCCAGGCTATAACATAAACCATACTGTTCATCCACCTAACCTGGATCGGAACAAAAAAGGCGGAGGTGTGTCTATATTCATTAAGGATATCCACACCTCCAGGCTAATTGCTTAGTATAATGCGTCTGAGGTTAACCAAGTGCAACTAACTCCAGGCAAAACTGCAATCCAAATTGTAGCTTGCTACAGATCCCTCACCATGCCTCAGAATTCCCACTCCTCTTTTCTTGATATACTGGAAAATATTAGGGTTCAACTAAGCACCCTAATAATGGGCGATTTCAACTACCCCACCATTAACTGGGAAAACTACTCATGTACCAACTCCTTCACTCAACACTTTCTGGAATTCATAAATTCCAATGCCTTGGACCAACTTATCCACACCCCCACCAGGAGCAGCAATATCCTAGACCTAGTCATTACCAACATGAGTGATCGGTGTTCCACAACTGACATCAGCTCCTCATTGGTCAGATCCAACCATAAGCTAATCACCCTAGATATCCACATCCCGCACCCACCCCCATTAAGGAAAGCATGGTAAAAAAGGTCTCCAAAGCCAACTTCATGCTTCTTAAGACAGAAGTGGCGAACTTCATGACAGCCATCCAGATGGACAATACAGTTACGACTGCTGAATCTTGCACAAATGCACTTTATAAGCACTTACATGACTGCATGGATCGTGCTATCCCAAACAGAACCAAGATGCTATCCTCCAAAAAAGGGAAGCCAATCTGGTGGTCCCCTGCCATAAACAAACTCTACAACAGAAGGAATAAACTGTTGCAAAAGAGAGTAAAATCCATGAGTGGAGGAGCTCCATGGTCAGCCTCACTAAGAAGCTGAGATCCTTTATAAGATCCTCCAAAGCTAGCTATGAAAACAAAATTGCCACTGATTCAAGGGACAACCACAAAGCATTCTATAGCTATGTCAAGAATCTCAATGGCAACACCCACACCTGCTCTGAGTTACAGCACAACGGCACGAAAATTACAGAACCAACTGATATTGCCAACATCCTGGCAGATAGGTTCAGTGCTACCTTTACCCCCCTGTCACCCCCTAAAGGGCCCATATCTATACAGGAAGAATGCAGAGTCCCTGCAATCACAACTACGCAGGTAAAAGCTGCACTCTCTAAAGCCAAATACACAGCATCAACAGGACCGGACAACATCCTAGGCTGCGTTTTACACAAAGTTCAGAACGAACTGGCTCCCCACCTAATCATCATGTTCAATCATAGCCTCACTTCAGGATTTGTGTCCACTGAATGGCGCACAGCAACAGTTATTGCACTCCACAAAGGGGGAGCCACCACTGATCCTGGGAACTATCTCCCTATTAGCCTGACGAGCCTGGTCAGTAAGGCCATGGAACATATCATCATGGAACTTATAAACAAAGACATTGGTAACCTCCAAATTTTGGACCCCACCCAGTTCGAGTTTGTGAAAGGCAGATCATGCCTCCTGAACCTGATCGACTTCTTTGAGGCAGTCACCAAAGCCATAGATGATGGTAAGGTGGTTCACACAGCCTATCTTGACCTTGCCAAGGCTTTCAACACCATCCCCCATTCTGGATTTATAGCTAAATTCACTAAACTAGGTATAAACACCTACATCACAAGATGGTTTGCCAACTGGGTCACTGACAGAACCCACACTGTAAAAGTTGCAGACTCCAAATCTCACTTCAAACCAGTGACAGGTGGAGTACCACACGGTTCAGTCCTGGGACCTCTCCTGTTTGGTATCTACTCTGAAGTACAGGCTAATGCAGAAGGCCTTTGGCTAATGAAATTTGCAGATGACTGCAAACTAGGAGCCATAGTCGAGTCCCCAAATGATGTGGACATCCTACAAAAGGGCCTCACTGAAACAAATGCCTGGTGTCAGAGCCATGGCCTCATGCTCAATGCCAAAAAGTGCACTGTCATCCTCTTTGGTAAAAACTCTGTACCCATGAACTACCACATGGGCGGCAGTCTACTTAATGCCGAATGTGGGATAAGAGACCTTGGGACCCAAGTGGACAGTAGTCTCTCCTTTGATAATTACATCACCACAGTAGTCAGGAAATCCTTCTACATGGCACACCTCATCACAAAAGGGTTCTCATCCAGGAAAAAATGAGGTAATTGTTCCCCTCTATTTGACACTCATCAGACCCATTATAGAGTACAATGCCCCTTTTGGAATGTACCTCACAAGATATCTGCAGCAGCTGGAAATGCCACATAAGTACCTCACAAAGAGGATCACTGGCCTCAAACAGATGCCCTACACTGACAGTCTCAAAAAACTCCAGCTTTACTCCATAGCATATGGTCGACTCTGAGGTGATCTCTGCTTAACTTATAAAGCTATGTCAAACCCAGAGCTGTTGGACATGCTACACCTAAAAAATCCCAATCCCTCTGAACTACACTCTCTAGGGACCTAAACCTTGTCATCACAATAAACAGGACATGCTGGAGGGTTAGCTTCCTGTCCCAGAGATTTCCCATATTCTGGAGCAAGCTACCCATCTATGTCAAGCAAAGTTCCTCATTAGCACTCTTCAAGAAAAATCTTGATGAGTGGATGGGAAATAGGAAATGCACCCCAGGGATCACTTCTGTGGCTCTGCTCGACAGGGGCACAGGAAAATAACTTTCTTGGGTGCCATAAGTCAGGGAGCCTTGTTGGCTAGGCTTACGTAGGCCCTTGGGCCGATAGCCTAGTACCTACCTATGAACCTATGAACCTATATAAAGGTGACTGACAGCAGGACTGCTAAAGTAGGGTGATGGGAAGTGTACAGGGTGGTGCACAACTCAAAATGGTACAACCCACACAGGATATGATTCTCACACACAAACACGCATGCACATGTGCACACACTTACTTCCCAGTATGGAGATTGGAATCCCTGCCTATTGCATGTGCTATGAAGCTTAATGGGCTGACAATTGGCCAAAGGTGCTGATCAGGACACTGACATCAGCAGGCCTGGCACATTTTCCAGATCTGAGATTAGAACCCATGCCTAGCTAGTGATTTGTACTATAGTGTTACACAGTTATCGCATGGGCTCTGGAGCTCACTGGGCTGACAACAGCCAAAGGTGTTGATAAGGGAATGACATCAGAAGGACTGATAAAGTGGAGCACTGGGAAATGTTGTGGGTGGGAATGGCCTAAAACTGATTCACCTACAAACAAACACACACTCCCTCACACAGTTGCCAATCCTTAGATTAGAACCCCTACCTATCAAGTCATTTGTATTATAGTGTTACGCAATTACCGCATGTGCTACAGCACTTATAGGGGTGATAGGTGGCCAATGGTACTTCTAAGATGAATGACAGTAGCAGTTCTTGTGAAGTAGGGCAATGTGAAGTATACTGAGTAGGAATAGTCTCCTAATACTTGGACCTACAGGCACACACACACACACACACACACACACACACACACACACACACACACACACACACACACACACACACACACACACACGTACACGCACATAGGCAGGTGCTGTGATATTATAAACCCAGCCTCAGTACTGTTACACAATGGGGCTCACCTTTTATGCTGGCATGTGCAACTGTTTACAACTGGTATGCCACTGTCCACAGCAAGACATCACTGTATGCCATTCAGGGTATCTGTGTGTGTGACTCACTCTGTCTGTGTCCACCTGTGTGTGTCTCTCTCTATCACTGTCTGTCTCTCAATTCCCCACATCTATGTGTGTGTATGCTTGACACATGTTAACTGTTGCCCATATATATGTGTGTATATCTCATGCAACAGATGCAGATATATCCCATATGGGCCACCTACAGCTAGCTGAGGGTAATCCTGTCTGACGTGTGTGTGTGGGGACAGTTGAGGTGTACATAGCTGTCTGTATGCACAGACATATATACACAATACAGTCATATATTCTGATGTGAGTTCCAACATGTCCTCTGATTCTCTAAGTGTAGGAGAATGTCCAGTGTGATCTTCTATAGTTTGAATGGTAATCTATTCCAGAGATAGGTGTACTCCAGTCCAGGGTTTTGTGTGCTACAGCCATACCTCTCAAGAGTACACAATTTTTTTCTCAGGGTACTGGGTTTGTTTAGCAGACATTTTCTGTGATATCTGTAGTCTGACACTGAAATGTATTGTGTCATTACCTAGTGCCAGACATCCTCAGATCATCACAGTGCTTTACCAGTTGTATGTGGAATAGACCAATATTATGAGGGCAGATATGTACATTCTTGCCCAACAAGGCCATTTGTGAGGTGTGGCTACAGCCAGTTGAGTAAAGATATGCTGTGTAAACAGTCCAGGAACCTGGTGATATACTGCTGGGGATCTAATGCTTCTGTGGTATCTTTCTAACCTGAGATGTCATATTCTTGTGTGGGCATACATCTCATCTGTACATTTTTTAGCAGGTTGTCCAGGTGTTTAGCTAGAGGCTTCATCCTGTCTACGTAAACTTGTGTTTTTATGGCAAGTTAGTTACATATAATTGAAGAGTGATGTTACAAAGTAATGACAGACATTACTGACTACATAACCTTTGGACAATTCCTGCTAATGCAAACCCCTCACCCTACCAACTTTCTCAGTATGCAAGGGTGTTATTTACAACACATGCCTATCGTTGTGCCTTTGTTCCACTTTTATTTCTGCCCTTGTCCAGACATCTTGCTGTCAGAGGTTGGGAGTTATGGATGTGGGTACAGAGTGCATTCTGCTATGCAGGCATGTCCGTTACATGTAAAAGCAAACAATAAAAAAGGATTATTGAGAATACCCACTGGCAACAGTACCAAAAAGTATTTATATTCATAAAAGCCTTGGCACCTCAGCTACACATCCTTCAAGATGTCCGTTATATGTGTAGTGCATTCCACATAGCACTGTGACTTCCAGGTATGTCAGTGGCAGAGCAATGGGTGTCACTGACATGCATAACAGTTAGCATCGCAGTTATCTGCACATGGCCCTGTCAAAGACAGCACTGTACCTAGGGCACTATGAGATGACTGCCAGGAGAACGTGCTGGCCAGATCCTGACAGTATTAACACACATACACATAGCTCACTGACTTCTGCATATTGTAGACAGGCAACATGTTTTCATGTGTATTGGTACAGCCCTGCCAATGTGTGCTATGCTGCTATTTCCCTGCAAACATACATGTTACTGCATTTGTGTGGGTATATGGGGGGCACATCTGTCAACTGTACACATTTGCACAGACTGTGCTGATATTTGCTTTACATTTTGGTTCCATTTACCATACTATTGTGCCCTGTCTTGTGGACTAGAAGCATATCAATAAAGAGCATAGGCCAGATTCTAATGGCATACATTTGAGTTTCAGACTTCTTACCATTCATTGCCTTACTGCAAATGAGGGTCTTGCTGTGCTATCACTGTGTGAGTCTGTAGGGGGATAAATCAACATTGCCACCATTTGTGTGCCTTTACCAGACATTTATCTGTGGTTTTCTACATCTGACTTGCTGTGTGGGTGTGAGGGGTGGGTATAGAACCCCAACACTGACATCCATGCCTGTGACCCTACACTGACATCCATGCCTATGATCTATGACTCCCCAGTTAGTTGTCCCCACACATATACTGCATTGGGATTTGCCACCTTGGGTACTACTGCATAGTGTGTGGAGGTCAGTTTTGGTCTGACATTTCCTGGTGTCCCACATAGCTGTCAGTTGTGTGATGCTATCCCAGTAGGCCACCCACTCCCTTGCATACATGCAGCATTACCATAGATATGCTAGCAAAACATAATAATCCATTCATTTATTGTTAATAAGACTGACTTATCTTGTGCTTGCGGCAGTTGTGAGGACAGTGCTTGAGGGCTGCCTATGTTGGATGCACACAGTACACTGCCTATGCATGGTAAGTTACAGGTAATGTGAAGTGTGTGTCATCCATTTTACTGAGTGTGTGAGTCAGAGAGAGGTGTCAGTCCCTGGGGTCCTTACAGTTTCAGTGTGTGTGCTATGCATTGCCTTTTGCCAATGCCTGCGCATACTAGGCTTGTCTCCATCTGCCTACAGGAGCAGGCTCAGGGGACTCCTCCTCAGAGTCCCTCTGTGCCTGTGAGGACCTTGGCAATGGTGGTGGGCTGTGTGGCCCTTCCCCGTGCTGTTCCTGCTGCAGCTGATTCCACAGGATCATATTATGTAGCATGGCAGATACTATGAACATGTGTGCACATATGGCTGGAGAGTACTACAAGGTCCCACCAGATATGTCAAGGCAGCGGAACCATGACTTGATCATCCCAAAAACACGCTCTATAATGATCCTGCTTTGTGTGTGTGCCTCATTATGGCATTCTTTTGTGGGTGTGTGTGCATTTCTGATGGGTGTCATCATCCACAGCTCCAGTGCATAGCCAGCATCCCCACCAGATGGCCATATGGGATGCCCCCACTGGCAAATGACTGGTACAGCTGTGACAAATGCAAGATGTGGGAGTGGTGATAGCTTTTAGGGCTACCAGCACACACATTCATGATAATCCCCTGGGCATTGCACATGACCTGGAAGTTGATGGAGGGGAAGCTCTTGAGGTTTATGTAGACCCTACCATGTTCACTGGGTGGTGCTTTGATGTGGATGTGCATACAGTGTATCGCACCCAGTACCTCTGGGTATTCTGCTACATGGTGGAAGAGACACATATTGCTGGTCCTCTCCTCATGGGTGTTGGGGAAGTAAATGTGCTCCCCGGCATGAGGTAGCATGGCATCCAGGAACTGGTGGAGTACCCTGGATACAGATGCCTGTAAGACCCCCATGATATCCCCAGTAGGTCTTTGGAAAGCACCTGTAGCTAGAATTCTTAGGGCTGCACATACCTTGGTATCCTGTGCTGGCTCTAGGTCTGAGATGAGGCTAGCACAGCTTGGTGATTTGCTGAAGTATGTCTCTGCCCACCCTGTAGCCTTCTACTATCTCCAGATCATGTAGCCCCTGGTAAGTTACCCTGGGTCTGAACACTCTTCTCCTCCTCCACTGTCTCTGGCGGATGTCAGCATTATCTTCCTCTCCACCCTCAGCCTCTATCACATGCTGGTGGATCAAAGCAATGACAGCCCCTACCATTTTTCCAGTTAAAATTCCCCTGCATGTGTACACCAATGGTGCAGAGTTTGTGGGAAAAAACAGACTGTAAGGTGTTTCTATAGTTTATACTGCTGTGCTGCAGATGCTGCATGTATGATTGGCTGACTAGGATGCATTCCACCTGCTAGCTATGCAATTTGCTCTTGATTGCTTTTATTATGCTATTTTCCTTTTTTCCCTTCCCATTTCCTCCCCTTTTAAGCCCTGAGGTGTGCCTTGCAAACCTGATGCCCAAATGTAAACAGTCCTGCTATTTCTGTTTTTTGTTTGTTTGTTTTAGACCAGGTGCATGCCACGCATACACATTTAGCTAATGGAAACATGAAGAAATGGTCCTCCCTGGATGCAAACACGCTCTTCATTTCATTGAATAAGTTAATACAGCCTCAGGCACACCCCCTTGCTTAGCTGTGCTTAGCTAAGTTTATCTGTACACCATAGGGCTCCAATGTGCTTACAACATGCCTGACACACCCCATTTTCATGTCTGCTGCTCCTCCTAGTTACACAATTGTGCTATAGCACCTGCACAGTTAGGTTCAGTTTGGCACTTAGAAGATTTTTGTGATTCAGTAAATTTCCTCTCATTTGCATACCCCACTGCCTTAGTCCATAGTTACTGCACTAACACAGAGCCTTCCCCCTTGACAACCACTGTTCCTTTGTATTGTTTTGATTCTGCATGCCATAGACTATAATGACAAAATCCAGATTTCCCTTAAAATTGAGTTTTAATTTATTTATTTTTTTTTGGCATGATCTCGTTTGGGCACCACCGCCCTATGCTTAAACAGCTGAGATCAGCCAAAACAATAACTTTGATTTTTATAAACATTAAGCACTTTTGCATGCCAATGGCCATATATTTGGCCATTGGCATGCATAAAGACTATAATGCATGCATTTTTTTTGGAGCTGTCATGCCTCCGTTTTATCTGCAGAAATGTATTCGGTTAGTAACAGAATATATTTCTGCAATTAATACTGTTCTTGCATGGATACCTGCCTGCTTGTTGAATCACTATTTCACCTCATTTTAATGGTTTTCACCAGCAAATGAGGTAATTAGCATTCTGCACTGGTTTCCATGCAAGAACAGTGTAGGCATGCTTGTGCACGTCAAGACATTAGTTTACTAGATTGCCCGGCGGCCGTATTCTGTGTAGAAGCGGCTACACTGTTCCTGCACATAAAAATTACTTTACTGAATCCTGGGGATAATTACACAGTTTTGGAAAAAAAACATTATTGATACCATTTTATATAAGGGAAGAATCAAAAATCTGTTATTTAAACAAATATATTTATTACAAGAAAAAGAGAAGAGATATCTTTTAGGAAATGTAGTAAAAGAGAAACAATAGTTTAATAAGGGAAATGAGGGATAACAATTGTGAATTAAGAAAAATCAAATACAAATTATGGAAATAGTTGTGGTATATGTAGAAGAAATGTATAAAAAGAAGGAAAGCAAAGAAATCCAAATAGATTAGCAAGTTAGAAAATTCACAGATAATGAATAAAGATTTATAAAGAGAAATAATGATAGAAGACTTAAATAAAATAATTAAAACAATTTAATATAGATTCAGTAGCAGGTTTAGATGGAATTAGTTATGAAATGTATAAGAAATTCAAAAACTGGAAAAAAGCTTATTTTGTAAACATTTTAAATGAATAGATGGAAGAGAGTTTTAACTTTAAAATGATTTATAGTTGAGTCTTAATATGTTTATGGGAAAAGGAATAAAGAAGAAATAAAAAATTGGAGACCAATAGTATTAAATAATACAGACTATAAAATATTTATAAAGATTATGCAGTAAAGGACAGAGAACAAAATACAAAGCATAATTGAAGAAAACTCATTCAGTATTAAACAAACAGGTTGTCAGGAACTTTTAATGATTATAAGGGAAGTAGTAGAGGATGTTATAAAAGAAGGACGAGAAGTAAAATTAATGTCAGGAGATGTTAATAAAGCTTTTGGTGCAACAGATCATGAAGTATTATGGAAATCTAAGACTAACTACAATATTGGTAAGAAAATGAATAGAGTTTGTATGACTGCTTATTAAAATAACAGAGTGAGGATACCAATTACTGGATGGTTAAGCAGAGACATAGAAATGAATGATTGGATTAGACAAGGATGTACAATATTTTGTTTGTTTTCATTATGAATTTAATAGTCAAACTAGAGAAAGATGAGAAAAACAGAATATGAAATAGGAAAATGTGTAAAAAATCCAGTTATAATGGCCTATGCAGATAATATAGTTGTTATAACACAAAAATATTTTGGATGGAAAGGGTAATTCAATACTTAACATTATTAAAAGAAATAGGGATAGATCTTAAATAAAGAAAAAACTCAAGAATTAAAGAGCAGTAATAGGACAGTAGGCATACAATTTACTAAAACTGAAATAAAGATTTTGGGAATAGAGCTTGGCATTAATGAAATAAAAAAAAGACAATGGGAAAATGTAATAAGAAATGCAAAATAAGTATGCACATTATGGAAAACATATACATTATCTGATAAAAAGAAAATACATTTGGTTAATTCTGTGTTGATAAGCAAAATTCCATATGATTCCAAAAATATATAAAAAAGACTAATGGGGATATATATATATATATATATATATATATATATATATATATATATATATATATATATATATATATGGGTCTACTTCACATGATTGAAATCTCAAAATAATGAATTTCATTTGACTGAGATTATAATATCTAAATTTCAAATTTCATTTGACTTAGTCTCATTAAACTGAAAGCTTATAATGCTGAATTTCAAAATACTGAATTTTAAGCCATAGACATGCACACTTGCAACATCAGTGACTAACTCTTTCCAAAACTTAAAAAAATGACTTACTTACCCTCTTAACAGAAACTGGATGATATAAAACCAAACGATGTCAAAAATTCACCTGGGGATCACTCCAGTGGCTCTACTTGACAGAGGCATTAGGAACTAAGGTCGGGTGGCACGATGCCAGGGTAATCCTATGGGCTAGGGTTGAAAAGGCTCCAGGGTCATTAGCCTGGTACACACCTATGAAGATATGAACCTACGTGGGGGACGGTGCCCCCATACACCCCAACTATATATATATATATATATATATATATATATATATATATGTATACTAACTCGAGGATTGCAATACAGTGGGGAAAAGGGCATACACCTTTTACTTACCTTACAGTAATGTACATACTGCCACTACTGCCCGGATTGCATGAAACATCCCCCATATTACTTTGGATACTTCCCATAAAAATGTAAAGAGACATACCCACATTTAGAAACACTACAACACAATTTTTGCCCTGCTATCAGTATTCTGACAGTCGGCACTTTAAGTTACAGTAATGTCTTTTTATAACATGGAAGTCACAGGTGAAGGGAAACACACATCACATCTATAGCTTAAAATTCAGCATTTTGAAATTTAGCATTGTAAGCTTTCAGTATAATGAGACTCAGTCAAATGAGTTTTCAGTATTTTGAAATTTATGTATTATGGTCTCAGGCAAATGAAATTCAGTATTTTGAGATTTCAGTCATGTGAAGTAGCTCTCTCTCTCTCTCTCTCTATATATATATATATATATATATATATATATATATATATATTTAGGGTCTATATTACATATTCAAAGCTTCAAAATTTCAAACCTCATATGTTCGACAACATATGAGCGAAACGTGAAACTTTGAATATATAATAAAAAAGAAAAAAAAACTTACTTTAATGCTCTGAGCAGGTACACCCCTGCACCCCCCACATGGGGGGCAGTGACCCCACACACCCCTACTTAAATATATCAACTCCAAGACCGCACTTCAGTGCAGAAAAGGAAAATGTTCCCATTCTGCCCGTGCGGATGACCCATATATGTATATATATATATATATATATATATATATATATATATATATATATATATAATCTGTGGTGCTGCAGTGGTAGCGTTGTTGCCTCACAGCAAGAGGTTCTCCTGTTCGATTCTTGGCTGGTGTGTGGGCAGTGCCTTCTGTGTGGAGTCTGCATGTCCTCCCAGCAGTTGGGTGGGTGTTCGAAAGACATGCGTAAATGGGTGTGCCTTCATTGAAGGTTGAACGTCAAGCTGGCACCTCTGCGTTTGTGAAAATCTACTGCCAATCATTAGCAGACCAGAGTTCCGCTGTGGTGACCCCTAACCAGGAAAAGCCGAAAGACAAACAACATATATATATATATATATATATATATATATATATATATATATATATATATATTCTTTTATATAGGATTTGAGACTGAATCCAGTAAAAAGAGGAGTGTTGTACAAAAATGCAGAAGGTGGTGGTTTAGGATTAATAAATTGAATAGTATTTGGGAATCTTTACATTTATATAAACTACTAGTATGGATAAAGGCTAAGGAGAAACCAGTAGGAAAGATATTTGATTGTAAGTATAAAGATATGTGGGAAGACGTTAGATCTAATAAAAGAAAAAATAGAAGATTATAATGAAGAAATGTAAAATTATTTAGAAAACAGAAGAATATGGAAGCTAAAGATTGTTGATCTAAAGAAAGGAAAATATGGTACAGAGAGATAATAGATCGATCATATTGTATTAATCCATGGAAAAAATGCAAGAAGAAAAGGTAAAAGTTATTAACAAAAGAAATAAATGGTGCAAAAAATGAGGAGAATGTCAAGATTTTTTATGGAAGTTAAGTACAAATAAACTCCCTGTTAAAAGTAATATGCCATATAAAAAGAAAATCAAAAGAGATTGTTTATACTGTGATGAAGCAGAAATGGTGGAAAATGGTTTTTTTTTTTTTTTTTATGTGAAAGAGTGAGAAGGTTATGAAAAAATTGTGCGACAAAAAAATTATTTGGAACTATAAAAGAAAATTATGTAAATATGGATATGATAGTTAATGGATATTATAAGAATATCAAAAAAGAGAAAACAATGAGAAGAGATAAAAATCATATTTTATATTTCATGGGTTATTTGGAATTAAAGACTTATGAAATTATGTTTAATGGGAAATGAGTCCTTCTATCAATTTGTAAGGAGTAATGATAAATAATGTAAAAAAATGGCTAACACGAGCGAAGTAAGACAAACTTTTTTAATAAATAATAAGTGCTTTCATGCCACACAGGCACTTCATCAGACCATATCAAACAGAAATGAAATCAATTAACTCCTTAAATACTTAATGATACAGAGCATGTGATTTAAGAACATCCTTTAAAGGTGCAGTCTCATTGAGATCTGACCCTTTATCTGCTTGTAACTTCAAAATCCATTTAAGTTCAATACATTCTGTTTTATTCAATACATCACCTCCCCTGAAATTAATTTCCAACAACTATAAAACAAAAAACACAAATGAATGGCATTCACTGTATGTACAAACATGCTTGGCTAAAGCATTAGATGTCTTTTTCTTTTTTATAGGTTAGTACTAAGCTAACTGCCCTTGTGAGCTATTTTTAAGCCTAGCCAATTATCCCTTGTGAGACTCAAACCCTGCACCTTGTGTTTGTAAGGCAAACACCTTAACCATTGGGACCCATTCTTTAAGAGAGCAATTAGTATTTTCTAACATAAAAACAAGAGCAACAAGTATATTGGTCTAAATATATTACATTTGCACTGCTACAGTCTGCATAAAAATTTAATTTTATTTATTTATTTTATTTGACATTTGTTTACCGGGGTGGTCTGACTGGGTCTACAGAACCCGTTTTTAGCAGAGGCCTGGGGAGAAAAGCTCCACATACAGTACAATACAAATACAGTATAATCCAATACAATAAATATTACATTAGAAATACTATAAAAAAAATAATTTGAAAGAACAAACTGCTGCAAGATGTTATAATATATTATACCATGACCCCCAAAAACGTTGCTGATTGGGGCAAGCGCCGTTGTGTTTGAATCAAGTTATACTGTTTAACATAGCGAGACAGTTTTAAAATAAGCAACGAGATGTTATGTTAAACTCATTTAAACATCTCAACATGACACAAAAGAGACGGAATCTTTCTCCACTCTTTTGCTCTATTAGGGCGATGCACACATCAGAAAACATGGCGAGAACTACCGAAATAAACAGAAGGGCAGTAAACAGGCATTATACTATGCCATTATTTAAGAAAAGTAACAGTTTCTTTTCTTAAATAATGTCGGTTGGCTGTTTGGTCTCGGGCCAAGCTCGGGACCCCAAACCCAAACGTTATATTATTACACATCTAAACAGTTCTATACAGTTAAAACATTACAGACAATAATAGTCACTCTCATCATATATGATGTAGAAATAGCAGCCAGAAAGTTAGTGATGCATATAGCGAGAGTGAGTTAAGAAGGATGGAAGCAATAATAGCCTGAGCAACAGCTTAAGAATATGGTATAGAAGCAGAGAAGGAGTTAGAAGAGCTTTAGCATCTTGCGGTCTGTAAGGGATTGAAATGTGAGAGAAGAGGAAGATCTGAGCATTAGGCAGGTTTTATGCAGGAACAGAGCCATGTATTTTTGAGATGATTTTTTAAATAGGTTTTGAAATGGGTTAGGCCAGGAATAAACCTGGTAGCTAGAGATAGTGAATTCCAATGTACAGAGACAGGGTATGAATACCGAGCATGACCAGGTCTTCTTGTGGGTTTTGAGATAGCTAAGAGATTGTTGTCTTCTGATCGTAGGGATTGGTTTGGTGTGTAATGTGCAACTTGATTGGCTAGTGCAGGGTAGGCAGTAGGCTTGAAAATAAGGTTGTGCAAGGTGGATAGCTGAATAAAGGCAAGTTGGTTGGGTAGTTCAAGCCAGTTTAAATCTAGAAGTGTTTTACAGTGGTGTGTGTGATGTTTAGAGTTTGTGGCAAACTATACAACTTTGTTGTAACACTGTTCCAACTTGCATATGGCAGAATTTTGTAAGTTAGTTAAGATAGGAGCACCATACAGAAGTAAAAATGTTTTTGCAAGGGTAGTTTTGGTTGCTGCAGTAAAAAATGTTTGTTTCTATATAACAGTCTCAGTTTTTGATGAGTTTTCTTTATATTTTGCTGTATATGGGGGTCAAATGAAAGTTTATTGTCAATGATAACACCTAGAAGATTGGTTTCCTGCACTATTTCTATGGCAGTGTTGTCAGATGCAAGGATGTTAAAATGATCAGTGACAAGGGAGGTGTTTTTAGGATGAAAGAGTACTAGTTTTGCTTCTTTGGATTAAGAAAGAGTTGGGCATTTCTTAGCCAGGATTCAACTGCTATAAAGGACTGTTGAGTTTTTGAGAGTAGTTCTGGTAGTGATTGAGCAGTGCAGATTATGGTGGAATCATCAGCATATTGAATCAGGGTCCTAGGGTGAGAGGCAGTGTAAAGGTTGTTTGTGAAAATGTTGAAGAGTAGGGGTCCTAGGATGGAGCCTTGGAGGACTCCAGTAGGGTTGTGGAGAAAGGGTGAGAGTTTGTTGGACCATTTCACTGCTTGTTTACAATCCTTGAGCTCTGAAACCATTTTACTGTGTTATGTGAGATGCCTAAGTTAAGATAGTGTGTTCAAACGTAATGGGTGAGACACTGTATCAAAGGCCTTAGAGAGATCAAGGAATACTGAGGCTGTATAGCATTCTGCATATCTGGCCTTGTTCACGGTGTCTGTAAAAGATAATAGGACTGTAGCTGTGCTGTGGCTGGGTCAGAAGCCATGTTGGGTTTTGGTTAAAAGATTGTTTTGCACTAGATATTGCATTACCTGCTGATTGATACCTCTCTTGAGAATTTTGGATATGGGTGACAAGATGGATATAGGCCGGAAATTGGATGTATCAAAAGAGTTGCCTCCTTTGTGGATGGGGGTAATGTGAGATTGTTTCCATATAGAAGGTACTTCTGATTTGGATTAGACCTATTTAGAAGGATACTGATTGGGTAGGCAGCTGAGTTAGCAGCCAGTTTGAAGTAGTATGGGGGGAGATTGTCAGCTGGAGTAGAGGAGGGTTTTAGTTTTTGTAGCAGTTTCTTAATGGTATCAGTGGGTATGGGCTGAAATGAGAATGGGGTTTGTATGACATTTTGTTGAGTAGGGGGGTTAGTAATGACAGGGTTAGAAGTAGTTGATGGCCTGGGGTCGGTGCCTGAATAGGTTGAAGGGTTGGGGGTTCCAGCATTAGGGGGTGTTAGTAGGTCTGAAATTGATTTTATGAAGTGCTTGTTAAAGTTTTCGGCTATTTGTGATGGAGAGGTATCAGGTGATAGGGTGTGCTCTCCATTTTTTCCAGGGTTAAGTAGTGAAGATATTGAGTGCCATTTACTGGGGTTGATTTTATGCTGGAGTTGAGGCTGGGAATAATATGACTTCTTATCTCTGTTGATTAGTTTTGTCACTTTGTTATGTAGTGTTTTGAAATTAACATGATTTAGTTCATTTTTGTTTTGTTTCCAGGTTAACCAGGCTAGGTCCCTTTGCTTCATCAGGTGTTTACATTCCTTAGAGAGCCATGGTGCTCAGTTCTTTTTGATTTTTTTTCATACAAATGGGAGCTAGTGTATTAAGTATAGGAAGGAAGGTGTTATTAAAGTATAGTACAGCATCATTAAGGGGTAGTTGTTTAAGGGGTGTCCAGTCTATTTCCTGCAGGAGATTGTTGAATTTATGCTGGCAAAAATTGAGTTCTTAACTGTTTTTATAATGTGTACTCTTAGTTGTTGGGAGTTTGTTCTAAGGGAGTAAGCTGGTAGTTGATCACTCAGAAAGCTAGGCAGTGTACCAGAAGAGGGGTAATTGGCAGGGCGAGATACTAGGATCCAGTCTTGGGTGGATTGGCAGGCAAGGTCTTTGCTATATCTTGTTGGAGCATTGATAGGCTGAGAAAAAAACATTCAGATGTATACTATTTGTGGGGGAGTTGGAAGTTATGGTTTGCCAATCTATATTTACATCTCCTATGATTATTGTTTCAAGGTTTACTGTTTGGCATGTCCAGGATAAAACATTTTCCAATACTGGTATATTGTTACCTGGTGGGATATATATTACTATTATGCAAATTATTTTTGATATATTAAGGTTCAAAAAGGAGATTAGTACTCAGCATTGGAAAAGATGGGTATATTACAGGTATAGGGTGTGATGCTGAGTGTAGACGTGTAGAGGGATATAGAAGTGCTATCCCTCCCCTTTTTTTTAGATCTATCTCTTCTGGTTATTGCAAAGTTTGGCGGTATTATTTCTGAGTCTTTTACATTGGGATGTGGCCATGTTTCAGTAAGGGCTAGTATGTCAAGTTTATTTTGATCAATCCAGGCATGCAGTGGGGCTATGTTATTACATATACTTCTAAGGTTAAGTGTAAGTATATTTAAGTCTTTGGGGTTACTCTTGTGGTTAGGATTAGAGGGTGGGCCAGGGTTAGGATGTATGTCTCCACATTTCAGTAGATAGGTAATGAGGAATGCATACCATGGGAAGTGTTTTTTTATTCCTAGGTGAGAGTACTAGTGTCAAGTGTGGTTTCATAGGAGGTGAGGAGGCAAGTTTGTGGCTTGAATAGAATGGGAGGATATAGGAGAAAAGCTGGGAGGAGATATATGAGAAGCTGTGTTGTTTATTGGGGTGAGGGTTAGAGGAAGTTGATGTGTATTGGTGTGTGGGGTTATGCAAAGATATAGCTGCAGTGAGGTTGAAAATTAAGAGTAAAGAAGCTAGACAAGTTAGGAGGAACATGTCAACTGTGATAGTGGGTTTAAAAAAAGTAAAAGTGGAATGTGTATGTTTGAATGTAGTACAGGTGTAAATAAAAGATTATCATGTGATATGTGTGCAGCTGAAAGTAAGGTTGGAATGTTTTGACTTCAGAGTGGGCTTAGATGATATGGTTAGGTGTTTTACCTTGCAGTTTGTGATAAGGATGGGTTGGGTTGATGTGATTGGTTAGTGGTAAAATTATGGTGCAATGCTAGTTTGTGTGTATATAGAAGAGAAGGTGGCAAGCCTGGAGTTAATTTAAAATAGTTTGAGTTGGTGATTGTATTGTGATGGTAGAGTAGAGCAAGATGCAAAAATGTAAAGTAGTGGGCATGTGAGTTCAAGGGGATGGATATAAGGGAGAGCAGATATGTTTGGCTATGATTATTGTTTCAAGGTTTACTGTTTGGCATGTCCAGGATAAAACATTTTCCAATACTGGTATATTGTTACCTGGTGGGATATATATTACTATTATGCAAATTATTTTTGATATATTAAGGTTCAAAAAGGAGATTAGTACTCAGCATTGGAAAAGATGGGTATATTACAGGTATAGGGTGTGATGCTGAGTGTAGACGTGTAGAGGGATATAGAAGTGCTATCCCTCCCCTTTTTTTAGATCTATCTCTTCTGGTTATTGCAAAGTTTGGCGGTATTATTTCTGAGTCTTTTACATTGGGATGTGGCCATGTTTCAGTAAGGGCTAGTATGTCAAGTTTATTTTGATCAATCCAGGCATGCAGTGGGGCTATGTTATTACATATACTTCTAAGGTTAAGTGTAAGTATATTTAAGTCTTTGGGGTTACTCTTGTGGTTAGGATTAGAGGGTGGGCCAGGGTTAGGATGTATGTCTCCACATTTCAGTAGATAGGTAATGAGGAATGCGTACCATGGGAAGTGTTTTTTTTATTCCTAGGTGAGAGTACTAGTGTAAAGTGTGGTTTCATAGGAGGTGAGGAGGCCAGTTTGTGGCTTGAATAGAATGGGAGGGTATAGGAGAAAAGCTGGGAGGAGATATATGAGAAGCTGTGTTGTTTATTGGGGTGAGGGTTAGAGGAAGTTGATGTGTATTGGTGTGTGGGGTTATGCAAAGATATAGCTGCAGTGAGGTTGAAAATTAAGAGTAAAGAAGCTAGACAAGTTAGGAGGAACATGTCAACTGTGATAGTGGGTTTAAAAAGAGTAAAAGTGGAATTTGTGTGTTTGAATGTAGTACAGGTGTAAATAAAAGATTATCATGTGATATGTGTGCAGCTGAAAGTAAGGTTGGAATGTTTTGACTTCAGAGTGGGCTTAGATGATATGGTTAGGTGTTTTACCTTGCAGTTTGTGATAAGGATGGGTTGGGTTGATGTGATTGGTTAGTGGTAAAATTATGGTGCAATGCTAGTTTGTGTGTATATAGAAGAGAAGGTGGCAAGCCTGGAGTTAATTTAAAATAGTTTGAGTTGGTGATTGTATTGTGATGGTAGAGTAGAGCAAGATGCAAAAATGTATAGTAGTGGGCATGTGAGTTCAAGGGGATGGATATAAGGGAGAGCAGATATGTTTGGCTAAATAAAAGAAAGTAGGTTGTGCATGAAATGTGGGTGTGGACAAGGTTAGGTGGTATGTAATTGGATCATAGGAATGAGGGGGAGTGGTTTGCTTAGGATAAGAGTAGAGGTGCTGGGGAGAGTGGGATATGGGGCAAGGGCAGGGGAGCGGAGTGAGCAGCGCGAACGGAGAGGGAAGAACCCCCCACCAGATGGTTTACCACCAAAAACAAACTATCAGTGAGGCAGGATGTTCATGGATACAAAAGACAAGTTGTCTAAACTCTAAATACTTGTCTCGAGTCACTGCATCTAATTTTATATTTATGGGCTTTTCAGTGTCTTTCCAGAGATATGTTACACTGATAAGAGTGAAATATGTAGCTTCACCTTCAGCAGTAAAAAGGTCTATGAGTGTGGGTGAATGAGTGGGGGGTGGGGATATGCTTCCAGCAGATTCAACACTACAAACAATGCAAACTAGACTTAGCAAATTAAGTTATTTACATATTGCCTTACATAGATTTAACTTTATTTGTTGCTTGTGTACTTCTTGCCAACTGCAGGTGAAATTCAGCTGTGCAAGTTCTTTAGGTAGTGCGATATGATAAGTCTGACTGCTGCTGCTGCAGAAGGAATATGTGCTTGTTTTACTGGGAGGGAGAGTGAGAGAAAAAGTTAAGGATTTCTTGATGGTTGAACTAGCTAGGTACAGTACCATTTGTCTATACTCATCCAGCTTAAGTAATGTTTGGCAAACAAGAGTAGTGCACTATATTTCAGTTTTGCATTTCAGCTATCTAACCTTTAAACAGGACAATAAGCATACAGGAGATATATGTATGTAAAATTCATGCAGGTGAAATTCATCCATGCAAGTTCTTTAGGTAGTGTAATATGATAAGTCTGACTACTGCTACTGCTGCAGAAGGAATGTGTGCTTGTTTCACTTTTTGTAGAGTGAAAACAGCTGGATGGAGACACATACTTGGGACATGGGGTAGTGAAGTGACTGTGAGAATTAGGCATATATAGATATATAACTGTCTTGTATCACGATGTACAAAATTAGATGTAGATAGAATGTATCTACACATATTACATGATCTACATGGAAACATACCAACCCTACACACATTAAATGATCTACATGGAAACATACGAACCCTATCAGATAAAATACATGGCACAGAAGGATGGTTATAACACAGTTGTCACCCAGCTTATACTTCAATATGTAATCCATCATCAAAATTGACCAGTTCTTTCTCACTATTTCACAAACCTACCTAAAATTACTGGAATATGTCAGGACCCCTTTAGTTCTATTTATTTTGGTGTTGCTCCTTTGTTTCACTATACATTCAGGATTAGACTCAGAAAAATAGGGTCTAGCATAAGAGCATCCGTGTGACAATACATCTTCAATGACTGCATCAGTCTCCATGTCTGAATAATCCCTGCCTAAAAAAATATTCTTCATACTATAAAGACTCTACAGAGTTCAGCATAATTGTTATTAAGTCTGTCTGCTCTAATAAATTGCCTTCTAAGGACATTCTTAGTTCTATGTAACATACTATTCCTCTTACATTCCTTCTTATATACAGTGGTAATGATCTTACCAGTATCATTCTTGCTAATAGAAACATCTAAAAATTAAATCTGTGACTATGAATATTTAACACTAAATTTCAAAAATGTAGTGATATCATGCAAGTATGCAATTAATTCATGCAACATCTCTAAAGGTCCATTCCATATAAGAAAAATGTCATCAACAAAATGCCCATAATATTTAATATAGTCTGCAAAAACATTCCTCTTAAAACAATCTTCAATTCCCATTATGCTAACACCATGTCTGTATAGCTATTGACACAAATGTGCCCATAGCCACACCATTCTTCTTTAAATCAAACTTGTCATTAAAAATGAAACATTATTCATAAGAATAAGGTCAAGCAACAAACAAATAAGACTGATCTTACTATTCGAATAGACAGTATAACATAACAAAAAAGTTTTAATGTTTTCCACCCCTATATCATTAGATATAACAGTGAACAATGAGTACACATCAAGTGTCACTAGGGTGTCAGCATTACAACTATTAGAACCTTTATTCCAGTTATGCAAACTGGTAACAAAATGTCTAGTGTCCTTCAAGACTGTATCAATATTGTCTAAGAGAAGACATAACATTCTTTCAATATAGATATATAAAGGTTCTGTATTCCAGCCTTGACTAAAGAATATCAGTCTCATATGGGGGTTTTCTCACATCTTTATGGACTTTAGGAAGTCCATATATTACAGGTATCACAAGATGTTTCCACAAACAAATACTCATACAAATTGTGCGGTACTATTCCACTCATTTGAAAATCCTATAAATCAATTTTGACTTTCTCAATCATGAATTAATTTGACATTTCATTAAAACTTCATAAATGCTACTATCAGATAACAAAGATAATATTATCATAATAATAACTTTTGTCCATCACTACAATGGTTCCACCTTTATTTGCAGGCCTGATTTCAAGTTCCAATGATTCACAAAACTCTTTTAGAGCTCTTCATTCACCATAATTTAAATTAGAAAAATGTTTTTATGTTCAACAGATAAAACATTGTGAATATCACATTCACATGATCTCAAGAAAGCTTAAACCAAAGAATTATTAGCTGGACCAAAAGTACTGAGTTTTTTAAAAACAGTAGCCTGGGTTTGATATGAAAATACAGTACTTAAAGTCACATTCCTGGCAGATAATATCAAGTCAGTTAATGCATCTGTCAAAATATGTCAAAATAGCAGGAACTGCTGGTATGAATGATGAACCTCTATTCAGGACATTCACTTGATCATAGGTTAAATCAATAGAAGAAATATTAATAACTAAACTTTGTATTCTTGTAACATGTCCCTGTGTCTGGATTCAGTGGGCCTGACATCTGATTCCTTTTCTGACCCCCTCCTCCCTAGACTCAGGATGCAATTCATCCTGAATCTCCCTTCTATTTCACTAACTCTGGTAATAAAGGGACAGTATTATCTGGACACAAACTAGAATTATTATTATTAGAGGTGCTAGCAGTCAGTAAATTACCTCTAACCATGTTCAACTGTTCATTGCAGGTAAAGTCATTTACATCCAGTCTATCCCCCATCAGAGAGTTAGTGACCAGCAAGTGCAAACATTCATTCACTGACAGTTTGCTGTATATTCACAGACACCATATCACCCATTCTCTCCTTTGGCCATGAAAAAATCCAGCCATCTTGAAAATCAGTGAGGTCCCATATTAACTTTTTATGTTTCATATTCTGTAGGCATGTCTCATACATAATAAAGCCACTCAGCTTATCATGCAATCTCTGTTTGCAAATCATGTACAGATATCAAACCTCCACTGAATTCTGAGATTCCTTTACTTCAATAAGCAAAGGTAGTTCAGTGGGCTTAAAGAACTCAGTCAATAGCCTAATTTGATTAAAACTCAGTTTCAAATTAACAGTTTTCCACTGTTTAAGTAGTTCAGAGTAAACCTGCTATATATCAGCATCCTCAGTATATGTAGACCTCTCGGGACAACTCTATGGTGTAAATATGCTTCAAGATGCAATCTCTGTCTTATATTTATAAAGTGCATTCTCAAAGTCCTTAAAAGATGTATGGATACCTTCCATTTTCACAAGTGCTGTTTCAGATTCTATAGTCATCACTCCATTTGCAGATAATGTTAACAAGGGATTACCATCTACTTGTAAATTCTGGTTAAAACTGTCAGCATTAAAATACATGTAATGAACCACTAAGATTAGAGTCTAGTTCTAAATCTCCTGCAGCCATTCCTCATTGGGATAATATACAGACAGTAGGAAGCACAAGTAAAAATACCCAAACAGGTAGAAGCTCAACAGAAAAAGATGTAATAATAAAAAATATAAAAAACAGCTTACATGTCCGAAGTAAGACAAACTTTAAAAGTAACATACCATATAAAAAGAAAGTAAAAGAGATTGTTTATACTGTGATGAAGAGGAAATGGTGGAAATGTTTCTTTTAACATGTGTAATTGAGAAGGTTATAGAAAAAACTGTGTGACAAAAATTTAGTTGGAAATATGAAAGAAAATGATATAAGTATGGATGTGATAATCTATGGATATTATAAGAATATCAAAAAAGAGGAAACAATTAGAAGAGATAAAATAATATTTTATGTTTCATGGACTATTTGGAATGAAAAACTTTGTGAAATTATATTTAATGGGAAATGGGTCTTTCCAGCAATTATCAAAAGAATCAAATGGTGGTTGTGGAAAAAGGAGTTGGGGTCTGGAAAAAAGACATTGTGAGTGAGTTTTCATTATAAATGTAAATGATGGAATATGTAAATATGTAAATATATATAATATTGGTGTAAATAAGTTGTAAATAGAATAGAAATAAAGGACACATAATCTTTTCAATAGTTGTTGTAGGATCATTTACATCTACCTGAGCTACCATTAACTAAAGCAAATGGGGTTTCAGTTTAACATTTCATCTGAAGGATGACACACCCGAGAGTGTGAACCAGTAATGACAAAAGTACCATTTCAGAACATTTTAACCAACTTTTATGACTAACATTGACTAACTGACTATAATTTTCAGTGATGTTCCAAAGGCCTCACAGTTGATGTAGAGGATTAAGGCTCTTCCCTCCTGTAGTTAAGGTAGATAATTTGAGCATGAGTAAGTCACTTAACTAAACTGCCTTCTCTTACTAGGACATTTTACACACACACACACATATACACACACACACACACACACACACACACACACACACACACACACACAAACACCTTGTGGTTTTGTATCTGAAAAGAATATAGCGGGGTGATGACTAGCTCCATAATGCATTTCTGTTTGACAATGGAAATCAAAATCATGCTATGATGTTGCTACATAGGTTTAGTTTTAACTTTGAAATCAAACTCGTTCCACAATGCTGCCACATACCTAGAAATAAAAATCTCTCCCTTCATAAGTTGCTTTATTCTTGTCTGAGTTTAAGTGCTTGCCAAAAATCAAATTCTTGCATCCTTCACTCTGTATGGTCTCATTAGCTGGCTGGATCCAAGCAGTGAAAGACTGCAAAATGCTTGTCAATGAGATGCAGCAGTTGTGATGTAATGCTTGTGAGAGGAGGAAAATTTTAAAGTGGCAGTCAACAACGCAGATCTGAAAGCTACTCTTCTATTTTTTAAGTTCATACTGTGGTTGGGCCTTGCTCCAGCCAGCAAAAGGGCTCTAGGCAGCTGCCTAGGTCACCTAGTGCTAGATCTGGCCCTGAATGAAGCATTTCAGTGTTTCAGACATGATTAGAAATACAGTATTGACATTTCTGAATACTGGTACAACAATATTTCCCCATTGCCCACTGCTGCTCATATACCCTTAATCCTTCTGCCCATGGCAGCTACCCCCTTTATCCAGCTCTGCATAACATCTTCATGCCATTACTATTATCCAAGTTCAAGTACCCCAATATTATAAATCAATTAACTACCAATATAAAATACCTTCATCACTGAAAAATTTACAACTAGATATTGGCAACCTCATCTTATTTGTTACCTCTCATCATTCACTCTCTAACCCTCAATCAGCATTCAGGTAGTACATACCTCATCTATTATACTGTGACAACATAATGCTAAAAACAAAACCTCACACCTTGCACTCCCTCTTCAATCCTCTCTTGCCAGTTCTTGCCAGTATACAAAGTCAGATCTCACAATCATCCATGCCATCTTGGATCAGAAAATCAACTCAATTATGACATTAATAAAAGATACTCATATGAGTGTTACTATCACCCCACCACAGGCTTCTTGTATTTCACTAACAGTTCAAATAAGCACCATTCCTAGTCACATAAATGAATAAATTAGTGCTTGATCATCATGGAAGTACCCTCTAAAATAATCAGGGCACTGACCAGCATTCAAGATCATTACACATGTAGCAAATTAGTCACTGCCACGCCTGGGTATAACAAGACAGTATATAATAGAATTTCTCTAAAGAATAACCAAGAAATCCAATCAGAATAATCAAAAGGGGATACATTAATATCCTTCCCTGCCTATAAATAATCTGAGAGGTCTTCTGACATCAAACATTTCACTATCTGTCGTAAGTGTAAATCAAACAGAAGAGGAGATAATGGAAACCCAAGATTAAAAAAAACATTTGGAACATATATGGATTTCACAGAGCACTAAGAACACTTACCTGGTCACAACAGCTTGTAAATGTATGCTCAGATGCAAATATTCTCATTATATATGCAGTCAAGTTGCTCAAATTATGAACAATTGTGTCAATACAATATATATATTATATATATATATATATATATATATATATGTGTGTGTGTGTGTAATGTATGTATGTATATATATTATATATATATATATATATATATATATATATATATATATATATATTTAATATTTATTTATTTATTTATTTATATATTTTTTTGGGGGGGGCAGGGTTCTATGCGCACCCCATGGGGAGGCATGCCCCTCACCCACTTACTTTCTTGTTCTCATTTCAGGTTCATTTCACTTCACAGACAGAGTAATCTCTGACAGGTAATTCAATGACTTGTTTACTCTTGTTCCCATTGGGACCAATCTTGGACCACCCAAAACTTGCTATAGAGACAAATGAGCAAGAAAACATGAACATATGACAAATGAAGCCAGTATGCTTGAACCTCTTTGACCTGAGTTCGGGTGTTCTGAGCAAGTATTCTCAAGTCTTAAAAACTCTGATAAAAAAAAAGCAACGCCTGGACCCTGCCATCTGCTCCCCAACAAATGTTTTTGATTAGCAAAATAAAATAATTCTTCAAACAATATTATTGTATTGTCACAAATCAGAGCTCCCAGCCCACTCTATCAAACCAGTTTTCTGCGTCTGGAGTAAAAATCATCGTTAGAGAGCTTCAGCTCTCATATCCTAAATTAACATTTAGATTGTGATATTATCAAAAGTCTGTCACCCTAAAACAAATCCACACTGCTCCATGCTAATTTTCTCATGGGACAACACTGTCATCCGGCGGTCATGATAATCATAAACATTGTATCATCATTATTGTGAACAAATATTGGCTATAACATGAAGTAAATTTGTGGTCTTTCTACTCCTTTGAATTCACTGAAATAAAAGCCTGTACCCATATGCTGGATATTGTCTTCATTGCAAAGATACCAGATATAAATCTGCTCCCTAACTTGTATATTCAGCTGAAGTAGAACAACATCTTAATCATTTTTTTTAGATAACCTAATTAATGTAGTCTACGTTTTTTTTTTCTTTCCTGAATGTTATAAACAAAGAATTATTATTTCACTCAGTTACATTAGGTAGTCTGTATGGGACAAGAAAGTCAATCTCTTTTGATTAGCCTGATCATCTCTAGCATTATATAAGGTCAAGCCAGAAAATTTTCTAAGACATGTTGATATGTTAATTTCAAAGAGTTCCCTCTCTGGCTCTTGAATCAAATTACACTCCTCTTAGGTCTGTCATGGTGAAGACATAAAGCCATGAGGTGTCACAGTTGAGGGCATTCTCAATTTTTTAAGCATGAAAGCTCTCTGACTAAACTTTGTTTTAGCATCTACTTCTTTTTCTTTTGGATGCTGCCATTAGGGGTCACCACAGTGGATCATCTGTTTCCACTTCTTCCTGTCCTCTGCATCTTGCTCTGTCACACCAACCACCTGCATGACCTCTCTCAATACATCCATAAACCTTATCTTAGGCATTCCTCTTTTATTCTTACTTGGCAGCTCCATCATTAGCATCCTTCTCACAAAATACCCAGCATCCCTTCTCAGCACATCTCCAAACCAACCCAATCTCACCTCTCTGGCTTTGGGTCCAAACTGTCCAGCCTGAGCTGACTCTTTAATATACTTATTTCTAATCCTGTCCATATTGGTTACACCCAATGCAAACCTTAACATCTTTAACTCTGCCACCTCCAGCTCTGATGCCTTTCTTTTTGTCAGTGCCATTGTCTCCAACCCATGTAACATAGCTGGTCTCATTACCATCTTGTACATCTTCCCGTTCATTCTTACTGGTACCCATCTATCACAAATCACTCCTGATACTCTTCTCCACCCTGTCTGCACTCTCTTCTTCACCTCTCATCCACACTCACCATTACTCTGAACTGTTGATCCCATGCATTTAAACTCATCCACCTTCGCCAACTCTACTCCCTGCATCCTCACCATTCCTCTGTCCTCCCTCTCATTCACACACACATAGTCTGTCTTAGTCCTGCTGATCTTCAATCCTCTCCTCTCTAGAGCATATATGCACCTCACCAGGATCTCCTCAAGCTTTTCCTTACTGTCATTAGATCACAATGTCATCCGCAAACATCATAGTCCACAGGGAATCCTGTCTGATCTCCTCTGTCAACCTGTCCATCACCACTGCAAATAAGAAAGGGCTCAGAGCTGATCGTTGATGTAATCCAACCTCCACCTTGAATGCATCCATCACTCCTAACACAGATACCACCACTGTCACACCGCCCTTGTATATATCCTATATCACTCTTAGATACTTCTCTGCCACTCCCAACTTCTTCATACCATGCCACAACTCCTCTCTAGGCACCCTGTCATATGCTTCTCTTAGTCCACAAAGACACAATACAACTCCTTCTGACCTTCTGTATACTTCTCTATCAACACCCTCAGAGCAAACATCACACCTGTAATGCTCTTTCCTGGCATGAAACCATACTGCTGCTCACTAATCATCACCTCCCTTCTTAACCTAGCTTCCACTACTCTTTCCCATAACTTCATGCTGTGGCTGATCAATTTTATTCCTCTGTAGTTGCTACAGCTGTGCACATCACCCTTATTCTTAAAAATCAGTACCAATACACTTCTTCTCCACTCCTCAGCCATCTTCTCACTTTCCAAGATTTTGTTGCACAGTCTGACTAAAAACCTAACTGCCATCTCTCCTAAACACTTCCATGCTTTCACAAGTATGTCATCTGGACAAACAGCCTTTCCTTTCTTCGTTATCTTCATAGCTGTCCTTACTACCTCCTTACTAAATATGCAGACAATAATACAGCAATACAATATAACAATACTGCATCTAGCATTTAACTAATTTCCAGTCTACCTTTCTCTCCCTCTTCCACAGTACATCATACCTCTTAATTGTACATATTTTTGCAGAATGTTCAGATTTTTGCCTCATACTTTTGGTCTGTTCCTCATAAAACCTGCAGTTTTCCGGCAAATCACCAAAGACTGAAGTCATTAAATAACGACAGACATTAGAGTTCAGATTCCATATCCTTCAGAAAATGCATGCTAATACAAAGCCTATTATTCTGTCAACATTCTAAGTTTATAACAACAGTATTTAAAATCTGTCCCTATTTTGGGGTCTTTCTCCCCCTGTTATTTTAGACTTTGTCCATATTTTTTCTTTAAGAGGTTGAGCGGTATGCTGTACATTTTAGGCCCTGTCTTAATCTAGGCTGTAATTCCTGTAGCATGTCATATGATGTTTGCATACTTTCCTTTGTCTAAAAATTAATCCAGGGAGCCAGAACCATTGGGTAAGGTGGGGTGTGGGCACTCCTCCACTTTAAAAAGTATCTTCAACTGTGCCCTTAGTTGTCAGCTTCCAGCTCGGCTATACAAAAAAAGAAGTGAGAAGTGAAATATAGTAATTTGATTTTGCTTCTGTTTTGCTTTTCTGCTGCACAGGGTTTCCTATTTTGCATGATGAAATGTTTTATTTAAGTTCAGTTGATGCATATATTCAGTATAGAAATAACCATGGTGTCTGACAGAGATCTGTTGTTAGTGGCATTTGTTTTAAATAGTCAGCTTCTTCTATTTAAAAGCAAACAACTGTGATAATTGCAGACAGTTTCCAAAGAAAGAAAAAACAACTATAGAAAGAACCAAGATCACTACTTGTTGATTCTGTTTTGCAGAAATTCTGCTTTGCAAAAAGTATTCAAGGCAATTATATCTTTTCCAATGGGAAGATACACTGGTAAGACTACATACAGGTACAGGTTGTATTATTTCCTTCTTATAAGCCTTGAGCAGCATACCACACTAAGTGCCGTTTAGACCCATTCATTCTCTATCCTTCCTGGTATTGTTCAGATACATGTCTTTTTTGCCAGAGGACAGTATCTTCTTTTTAACTTCTTTCATGAGGCACTAGAGGGTGAGAATTAGGCATCTGGTAGATTATCAGCTGTGTGTGCCTAGACTTTTTTATTTTTTTTACTTGCTAAATCTTTCATGCCCAGAATTTTATTTTTGCTTGCTAAATCTTAACTCCACCTGAAGGTGACATTTCATTTGACTTTTCCAAAATTGCCAGCTCAACAGACTGGATGACTTCACCCCTTCCCAGAATGATGAGGTGATTTTAGCCATTCATTTAAACTTTCCCACTCCATTATCCCGGTCAGTAAGCAGTACTGGGACTTCTGGAACACAAAGTTGTATCCCTATGTGCTATGGAGCTGGCTATACAGGCCTTATTTTGATTGGTCAAGACCCATTCTGTAGTGCTTTATTCAATTGTTAGAAATCTTTTTATCTTTGCCTCTCTTATTGGTGCAAATTAATATCACCATCCTTACAAAACAGAAAAAAGATTGTGCCATTTTGAGGAGATACAGATAGATATTGTTTATCTTTCATTGATTTTGCCAAACGTTAGGACACATGATTTCAGTCTCCAGTGACCTTCACAATTCATCCTTCCAACATGGAAAGCATAAAGGGAAGATGGTGGTACACAGCATCTAAATGTGAGCTTATTTCAGCAAGCTGTTGGTATTCAGCCCTGCTTTGCACTGTTCTTGACATTCAGGAAGCATTTGGCTCAGTCATATGGTATTGCAGTTTTATTCTCCCATATATTAATAAATATATAAATTTACTATATGAGAGTTCAGTAAAATTAGGTGCTGCTCACTTCCACCCTCTCTTCCTCACTAGATCCTTCAGACATTTGGCAGCAAATTTCTGAGGTACCAAGGGTATTTAGAACAAATATGTGAATGGTGGGGGGGGTGGCACATGAATGTATGCACATATACATATGACTAATCAGGTCCCAAAATGAAAGAGTGCACTTTGGGCAGCCACCCATGGCCCATGACTTCAGAACAGGGGATCATGACTAGAAGCATCAGCAAAACTATGTTTTGCTGCATGCTAAACTTATCTGTTCTGACAGATGCATTATAAGTTAGCATATGCTACAATGTTCATATCATGTATGTGTTTGTTGACTCAATAGACATACACACACTGATAAGGTCAGACTTTTAGAACATGCCAGAGATATCACTAATATTAAGGAGGAAAGTTCTGTGGCTATGCATTTTAAGAATTTTCACCAAAGTAAAAATGAAGGGTTACAAGGTACTGTTTTAGAGCAAATACACCATTCTTGTTATGCTAAGGTTAACATTAAGTGTACTTTACTATATAAAGAAGCTGTATACATTTTGAAATTCAACACACTGCAGCCTTGTGGCCTTAATGAAGATTTTAATTGGAAAGCACTGATTTAATGTAATGAATTCAATTAATTTACATTAATTGTTTTATTATATAATTGTTTTTGTGTAGTAGTATAAATGTAGTTCTGTTAATTGTAAGGTTTATACTCCTTGAAGGCTACGGCCGAGACGTCAGAGAGTGAGAGAATAAATTTGTTCGAAAGCTGTGGATTTTGCTGTTGTTTTATTTCATCTTTGCTGGTTTTTGTTGTTCATATATACACACACTGACTGCCCACACTTGCTGAAGTTGAGGATTTGAGTTATAGATCCTGGATTGCAGACACTAGTCACGCTCTTTGAATATTACAGAGATGTAATTGTCTGGAGGTGGAGCTGCTGGAAAATAACCATAGCTTAGAAAACTAGTACGGTGCATGACTGTGAAGCAGCATACTGGCCCTGTCTTTCCATTTTTCCTTCCTTCCTTTTTTTCACAAGTGGTTGCACTTGCTTTTTTATTGCCTGTTAGCTGGTGAGATGATTTGCCATGTAGCACTAGAAGCAGCATTGACCTACCATCTGCTGCAATAGTACAATAGTAAGATTCAGACTGGTGAAACATTTATCTGTCTGCAAATATTAGAAGCACATATTTGGTAGAAAGTGGAGTCTGTGATTATGCTCCGTAGTTTTAGTCTTGTCCTTGTAAGCTTTCTGGTTCTCTGGCAAATCGGGTGTTGAACAATATAGTTACTAAATAATGACAGGCAATGTATTCTTCAGAAAATGCAAACAAAACCTGTTATTTTAGCAACTATTTAAGTATACAGTATATGTGCAGTATTTAAAATCTGCCTCTGATTGCACGCCTTTTGCTTCCCATTATTTTTTGACTATGTCCCTGAATCCTGAGCTAAGAGGTTAAGAGCTGCAGACAGTAAAAGTTTGGGTATTGATTCCATGAGTCCCTGAAAGTTATTGTCCACAGAATGACTTACAGAATGGACCCACTGAATGGACTAGCCAAGTAGGAAATGCAAATAAAACTCATTGAGACTTTCAGCGGACAAGGGAATAACATAGGATTATTTTGCCAAATGCCCCAGATATTTCATCACATTTTTGATCTTTTCTTCAGAACATTGGTTTTTCTAGCTAACTGTTGAGGATTGCGGACACTAAACAATAACAGGTAATTAAGTTTTAGACTTCACATTTTTCAGTTTTGTTGAGTTTGGGGCTCTGTCCCTCATTATTTTTTGGCTTTGTCTCTGTTTCTTCTGCTAAGAGGCTGATATGATGTGTTTGTTGCAAGTTGTGCTTTATTATTGGGAGATACTGATTTTGTGAAACAAAGCTGAAGTGCATTCCCTGAGATTCAAAAAGGTACGATGCACTATGAAAACCTGTTCTAAGCAGGTTTTCACAGTGCATGATGAATGAGCAATTTAGAGACTGCCTTATCACTATACATTTACAAAGGCAACAGTTTGTAGCATGTATAGCAGTCCAGGTGTCAAAACTTCATGCAGATGTGGCATTCTGGGGTATGGTAATGCTAATTAGTCATACGTTTTCCCCCGTGAAATGTTCTGGCATCTGAATAGAGTGCAGAGAGGTTTAGTGCAAACTTCACCCCCCCTCACCCCCAAAAGGGCCCATAACTATACCAGAAGAATGTAGAGTTCCTGAAATCACAGACACTCAGGTTAAACAGCCCTCTCCAAAGCCAAAAACATAGCATCAATGGTACCGGACGGTGCCACAGGCTACATTAGCTCAAAGACGAACTAACCCCTCACCTAAACACACTGTTCAAACTCAGCCTCTCCACAGGCTACATACCCATAGAGTGCCGTACAGCAATGGTTATTCCGCTCCACAAAGGTGGAGCCACAACAGACCCTGGGAACTATCGCTCTATAAGTCTGACTAGCTTGGTCTGCAAGGCTATAGAGTGCATCATCATGGAACTCATTAATAGAGACATTGGGAACCTCCAAACACTGGACCCTACCTAGTTCGGCTTTGTTAAGGGCAGATCATGCCTCCTAAACCTGGTGGACTTCTTTGAGATAGTTACCAAGGCTATAGATGAGTGAATGGTGGTACACACAGCCTACCTAGACCTCGCTAAGGCCTTTGACACCATTCCTCATTCTGGTATTATAGACAAGCTCACCAGCCTGAACATAAACCCCTATGTCACAAGATGGGTTGCCAACTGGCTCACGGACAGAACCCACATGGTGAGAGTTACGGGTGCTAGGTCCAACTATAAACCGGTTGCAAGTGGCATTTCCCAGGGCTCAGTCCTAGGACCGCTCCTGTTTGGTATATACATCTCAGAGGTACAGGCAAGCACAGGAGGACTATGGCTGACCAAGTTCGCAGACAACTGCAAACTACGGTCTATAATTGACTCTCAGGCTGACACAGACATCCTCCAAAAGAGTCTCACTGAGATGGATACCTGGTGTCAAAATCATGGCCTCAAGCTAAATGCCAAAAAGTGCATAGTCATCCCCTTTGGAAAAAGAAAGTACCCACAAACTACCACATAGGTGGTAGTCCCCTAAATACGGTAGATGTAATAAGGGATCTGGGGACCTAAGTAGATAGTAATCTCACCTTTGATAATCACATTGCCAAAGTGGTTAGAAAATCCTTCTACATGGCCCACCTAATCACAAAAGGGTTTGCATATAAGATCAAAAGAAGTCATTGTGCCCCTCTACTCATCACTCATCAGACCCATCATAGAGTACAACACCCCATTTGGGATGTACCTTACAAGGCACCTGCATCAGCTGGAAAGACCACAGAAGTACCTCACCAAGAGGATCACTGGCCTCAAACAGATGCCCTATGTAGCTCGACTGAAGAAACTCCAGCTGTACGCGGTTGCATACCGCCTACTCAGAGGTGATCTCTGCCTGACATATAAGGTCATGTCCAACCCAGAATTGATGGACATGCTCCACGTAAAGAAAACCTTATCCCCTCGAGCCACATGCTCTAGGGATCTAAACCTCACCACAACAATAAATAGGACATGCTGGAGGGATAGACTCCTGTCCCAGAGACTTCCCATGCTTTGGAACATGATTCTAATCTGTATTAGGCAGAGCTCCTCACCAACAGTCTTCAAAAGAAACCTTGATGAGTGGATGGGAAACAGAAAGTTTTCCCCGGGGATCACTTCAGTGGCTCTGCTGGGCAGAGGTACAGGGAACTAATCTAAGGGGGCAGCGAAAGCCAACACATTCTGGCTAGGCTTATAAATGCCTTCGGGCAGATAGCCTAGTACCTACCTATGAAATTATGAACCTAAAATGCATAATGCATACCCATTTCAGTTTAATAGATGGAACAGGGTTGTTAATGTAAAGCTGTGTGTGCATGTCTGTGTGTGTGTGTGTGTGTGTGTGTGTGTGTATTCTGTGATAAAATTACTATATAACAGCTAAAGGTAAACTATCTAGGTATATTTCATAGACTGTCATATATGTAGAAATAGCTGCCATCTTATACATAACTGCCTACTCTTATGTAAACATCCAGCAAGACATGATTTATTGAAGCAAACTGGAATACTACTGTTTGTATGAAACAAAAATACATATCCTGTTAGAGCAGATTTTATAGGTAGCCAGTGGGCATGAAGGCTGTATGTGGATAACATTATAGGCCCTGTTTAATGTAATTCTGACTTTGTTGAACTAATATGTATTAGTTAAGCAAGATTAAATAAAAACTGTATGCGAAATAAAAATGTATTAATTTATTTACTTGTTTTTATCTATGCAAGGTCAAATTGGATACTTTCGGTAGGAAGTGAGTGTGGGAGCTGTCTATTTATGAAATGATTAGCCCTGCTATTTTTGTTCCAATTCTGGATTTGCATGAACTTATGTGTATTTGAGTGAAGCAAGCTGAAATACAAGATCTAACTATTGTTTGTGTGAGACAAAATTAAACTAATGTAACCAATATTTTCATTAGTGTGAATCTCCTGTGGTATGTGTACTTAACCAAGTGGCTGTAACTGATGGTGAGGAAAGGCTGCCTGTGAATAAAGTGATGTGAAGCTTCCTCAGTTTATACAGTCATTAATATGTGTTTTTGCAGGACTAATCTGTGTATTTGTAAGAAGCAAGCTGGAATGTTTTGTTTGAGTGAAACAGTGTGAAGATACATTTAAGGCTCTCAAGTGTGTCTTATTTTGCAAACTATCATGAATGTTGCCTCATTTTTAGCATGTTACTTGTAAAATTATGTTTTCTGGTACATCACTGTGGATTGCAGTCCATATATATTGACAGGTATTTTGAGTTTCAGACTTCATATATTTTTAGCACTGTAAACAGTAAGTCATTATTTTAGGATGTTTAGACAAGTTGTATGTGAAAGCAACCAGTCATTGTCATAGTAAAATAGCAAGTAGTGCTGCCATGTCATTGTGTTTGGTTCTCTGAGTTTTTTTGCTGAGCCTCAATCTGTGTGGAGTCTGCATCTCCTTCCTCTCTCTCTCTCTCTCTCTCTTTCTCTTTTTGTGGGTTTTATCCAGATGCAATGGTCTCTACCAACACCCTAAAGACATGTCATAGATGAACTGGTCTTCCCTCAACTTTTCTCCAAGTAAGCATGCAATGTATATGTGTGTGTGTGTGTGTGTGTGTGTGTGTGTGTGTGCATATATTTGTACCTGTGTATCTGTGTGTGAGTAGCAGTGTCAGCAAGTGAATAAATGAGAGTGTGTGTGTGTGTGTGTGTGTGTGTGTGTGAGTGTGAGTGTGTGTGTGTGTGTGTGTGTGTGCGTGCGCTCACTTGTGTGTATATTTGTACCTGTGTATCTGTGTGTGAGTAGCAGTGTCAGTAAGTGAGTAAATGAGTGTGTGCGTGTGTTTGTGTGCGTGTGTGTGTGTGTGTGTGTATTTGTATCTGTGTATCTGTGTGTGTGTGCACGTCTTGTGATAGTCCTGGCTTGTCAGTGGCCGTGTCAGTGAGTGAGTGAGAGTGTGTGTGTGTGTGTGTGTGTGTGTGTGTGTGTGTGTGTGTGTGTGTGTGTGTGTGTGTGTGTGTGTGTGTGTGTGTATTTGCATCTGTGTATCTGTGTGTGTGCACATCTTGTGATAGTCCTGACTTGTCAGTAGCAGTGTCAGTAAGTGAGAATGTGTGCGTGTGTGTAAGTGTATGTGTATGAGTGTAAATAGTACCACCAGTTTTATCTGTGGACACACACAGTACTGGAGACATGCACATAACTCTTCTGGATGGCAGTAAAATAGCTAACATGCAATTACCTTTCAAGAGTAAGGTAGAAAATGTACCACAGAGCATCTAGACCCATAGAAACTCCAAGGAATTGATGTCCACCACACCGCCAGCTGCATAAGGGTTTTTTGACACAGGCTTAGTAGGGGATCTTCATTATCAACCTCTGCCCTGTGTCTTAACCTACTTAGAGGTGTCCTCAGAAAATTGCTATAGCTTATGTAGGGACTGGAGCGAGTGCAATTATTTTTTCATTGATTTTCCTAACAGTCAGACCTGAGAGGTATGTACAGAAGGTTACTATAACTTACCAACAGAAAGTGTACTGTGTAGGTGCAACAATTTGGAATACACAAGAGAACATTAGACATGTATACAGGTAGAGATCTTTTGGTGGAAGGGGTAAGAGGTCATGCTGTATGTAAGTATGTGTGTGTGTGTGTGTGTGTGTGTGTGTGTGTGTGTGTGTGTGTGTGTGTGTGTGTGTGTGTGTATGCATGTATATGTGTGTGTGTGTGTGTGTGTGTATATCTATATATATCTATATATATATATATATATATATATATATATATATATATATGTGTGTGTGTGTGTGTGTGAGTGTGTAGAGAGAGAGGGCGGGACATACACCTGACAGCCTAAAGTTGAAAATTGTTTCTGTGGGATTTTGCTTATTTTCTTTTATCTCAGTTGGACAACAAAGGGATACAAAGGAGGAGGCTGTCTTTTGGGAAAGGAGTATAGAGACATGCTACCTACATGTATGACAGAAAAAATGTAAAATATGGTTGTGGCCATTTTTTCTTTCGCTTTCATCCTAGTCTAACACCAGAGGGACACATAGAATGTGACTAACTTTTTTTGTTTGGGGGACAGGCCCTATTTCTGCATATGACATATGTATCCTTCTAAGCATGATATGAAATGTACCTCCCTGGACTATATGAAGAGACGTATTATAAAGCTTTCAGACTACATGTCTCAGGCAGGTATGAGCCTAGAATTGAGCAGTATATTACCATTACCAAGGATGATGCCATCCACAGCAACAGCAAAAATTATTGATTTAATCTGCAACAGCTGGAAAGGCCGCAGAAATACCTCACTAAAAGAATCACAGGCCTAAAGCAGATGCCATATGCTGACCGTCTAAAAAAACTCCAGCTATACTGTGTGGCATATCGTCTACTCAGAGGCAATCGCTGCTTAACATACAAGGCTATGTCAAACCCTGAGCTGTTGGACATGCTCCACTTAAAGAAAATCTCAATCCCTTAGAGCCACACGCTCCAAGGTTCTAAACCTTGTCATCACAATGAACAAAACATGCTGGAGGGATAGGTTCCTTACCCAGAGACTCCCCTGACTCTGGAATAGACTGCCCATACATGTCAAGCAGAGCACCTCCTTAGCCCTCTTCAAAAGGAACCTTGATGACTGGATGGGAGATAGGAAATTCACCCCAGGGATCATGTCAGTCACCCTGCTAGACAGGGATCCAGGGAAGTAAATATTGTGGGAAGAAATATCCAGGGAATCATTATGGCTAGGCTTGTATAGGCCCTAGGGCCGATAGCCTGGTACCAACCTATGACCTGTGAACCTATTTCAACAACTGGTTGTCTTTCTGTTAGACAGGTAGCTGCACAGGCAAGGGCTAAAGGTAGAGGTGTCTCAATATACATCAATAACAAGCATACAGTATAATCTTTATTTTTTGCTAATCACCTGCAGCTTTAACATGAGAAGTATAACTGGCAATAAAAGCAATTGTAAAACAAGTAATTGTAAAATTAGTCAAACAGGATGCATGATGGAGTTCCTCCACATGCAGATCACCATATACAAAATCATGTAGGGTGGAATGGATGGTGCAGTGGTGCAGCAGTAGGGTTGTCACCTCACAGCAAGAGGTTCTACGGTTCGGTTCTTGGCTGGAGTGCCTTCTGTGCAGAGTCTGCATGTCCTCCTTGCATTTGTGTGGGTTTTCTCTGGAAACTCCTGTTTCCTCTCACATTACAAAGATGTGTGTCTGGAGCATTTTTCCCTGGGCCTCTGCTGAAAATTGGCTTCATTCCAAGTCAGACTTTCCTGGTAAATAAATGTTAAATAAAATAAAATAAATAAATGTACCATATCCTAGCCAGCTATAGGTCTCCCACCATGTCCCAACAAGCTCACAATGCATACTAGGACCTACTAAATACACTTACCATCCAATCTAACACCCTACTTATGGGAGATTTTATTTACCACTCTATAGACTGGAAATCCTACACAGCCTCAAATCTACAGGCAAAGAAATTCATGGGCTTCATAAATGCAAACAACCTTGTCCAAATAGTGAATACCCCCACTACAGACTCCAACATACTGGACCACATGCTCACAAATATGAAAGAATGCTGCACTCCTCCCCCCAATGTCCCATCCTCCATAGTAAGCTCCAACCATAAAGTTCTCTCCTTAGAAATCTAAATCAACTCCATAATCCCGCTAAAACCAGTAACAGTTAGGAATTATTCCAAGGCAAATTACCCTTCATTAAGTGATGTTTTTTCAAAATTCAATGTTCCTCCAAACTCGAAGAACACAGCAGCCTATGCTGAATTGCTCTCAGAAACTCTCTAAAACCATGTCAATGGCTGCATAGAGGCTGCAGTACCTACTAGAAGTAGCTCGGGACTAGACCCAGAAGCAATCCACGCTGATGGCATCCCAAACTAAACAGGATATACAACAAAAGAAAAACAAAATATGGCAAAAATCAGGAAGGTTAATTTCCATAAAGATAAAAACTATCTCATCAAAGAAAATAGGAAACTAAAAAGGTTAATTAGGTCAAGCAAATGTAACTTTGAAGTTAAGATAGTCATCCAGGTGAAAGATTGCCATAAGACCTTCTACAGCTGTGTCAGAAACCTCAAGGGCAGCAAACAAAAATATGCTAAACTGGTGGTTAATGGTGCCACATTTACCAAGCCTGATGATACAGCAAACCTGCTAGCGGCTAAATTCATTTCAAACTTTACCCCCTGCAACCCTCAACCATCACCTCAAAAATGCTCTCAGTCATAACCCCTCCAACTATAATTAGGGAACATGGCTGCACTCACTAAAGCCAAGAACATAGCCTCTAAGGGCCCCTATAGAGTCCTGCAATACTCCCAGAATAGTCAAAAATACAACTTATGAGGACCCCTGGAGTCATTATTTAACTATAGCCTTAAAGCAGGCATTGTACCATGTGAATGGAGAACTGCATTGGTCATTTCCCTTCACAAGGGAGGACCTTCAACAGATCCTGGAAACAAAAGGCCAGTCTTACTTGCAAAACAATGGAAAGTATTATCTTGGAAATCAACAAGGACATAGGAGACCTCCAGACACTGGATTCACCCATTTGGCTTTGTCAAAAGGTCATGCTTACTTAATCTGAAAGACCTTATGTCTAGGAGCCAGGCCAATATGTCACAACATTAATCTGAAAGACCTTATGCCTAGGAGCCAGGCCAATATGTCGCAACATGCAGCCCTTTGGGACAAATTGGTCCAAAATGTAAATGCAGCTGGTCATCAGAATTGTAGCTATGAGGAGGTGCGACACAGAGCCATGGACATGATTCATGCTGCAAGGAGGCATGCTGCTGAAGTCACACGTGATCGTCAGGCCACCAGTGGTGGGCCTGCAGCAGAACAACCACTCACTGTCACCAAGGAATTCCTGGCAAATACTGCAACTCAGTAAAGCTCCCAGCAGTCCATCAGCCAGTATGTTCTGGATGTGGGTGCCACTCCTGCTTCTCAGGAGGAGCTTACAGGTAAGCTTTTTTATATCATCAGTAGAATACTGTTGCATTCATTGTGTAATAGTGTTTATAGTTTTAATGTGTGGCAGGTTGCTTTTTTGGTGGGTGTATTTAAGTTAGCTGCAGTTTTCAGATCATTTAGAGGTTGTCAGCCACATTCTTGTTAACATTGCATTTAATGTAGATATAAATATTGAAAGTATTACCCCATGTTATACTGTTAAATGTGGTGCTGTTGCCATTACCTGTCCCATAATTATTTTCCAGGGCTATCAGGAATCCAGAGATCTAGACCTCCTGCAGTTGGTAAGCAAAATACATTTATGTCAGTAATGTAGAAATAGTCCAACATATCTGCTAAAGTGTCATCTCAGGCCTGCTGTATGGATTGCTGTACTGTCTGCATACTTATCAACTGTACGGATATTTGCAGAATGTCCAGATGTGTGACTCATACCTCTGGGCCATGTTTCAGATCATAGTGACTGAGTTGCAACCTATTACAGTCATTACAGAGCACACATACATAAAAGACAAATCTCTCATTAAAAATCCACACCACTCATTATTGTCATAATTCTAGGTTTGTAAGGGCAATATGTCACAAATGATACCTATTCTTTGGTGTTTGCCCACCCATTATTCATGGCTTTCTCCACATTCCTTGACCTAAGAGGTTGAGAGGTAGGAATGTTTATAATAGTGACAGCAGTCTAAATTGCTTAACATATATTGCAGCATAGTAGAGCAGGTATTAATGTATTCCTTCCTTTTATCACAGGTGAACATGGAAGTGGTTCTGTGTCCCCTACATCACCTGATGACAGTATCTTATCAGACTCTATGATGTTGGTGGCCAAAGTGAGGCACAGCTTGGGGTTGCAGAGGCTGATTCTGACACAGAGGTTGACATCCAGTGACCCTTGTCATTATCACCAGACAGAGCCAGCATGCCTATGCATACCCAGTCCACCAAAGCCATAGATATTGGACAGTTGGAGGGAGAGGAGATTGACCAGGGAAGTGTGGCTACTTCTGTGGCTTTAGTGACTGTTGACAAGGGCCATGGCCAAACTGTTGGTGAGGTGCCACACAGGTAGATTGATAGAACTGCTCAGAGGAGGCCTGCTGTTCCTCCCCAACCTGTTGCAGATGTATCACCACGTGTCACTCAACATATGTTTAGGGCTATCATGCAGGCACAGGCACATTCAGAAAGGAACTCCAGGAGAATGCTCAGGGTTATAGATGCAGCACAGTCTGACATATGTGACTACTTCCACCATGTTGTTGATTCCTTGGATCATTTAAATGACACGTTGGAACAGGCTGTGTCTGTGTGGGAGAGCAGTGTATCTGTCATGGAATACACATTGTCTGTGATGGGACATTTGCTGGAAGGGGAGCATCAGCCTCATGGGCATAGATCAGCAACTACATCTCCTGAAAGCCAAAGTGGCCATGCCCAGTCACACTCCCAGAGTGGCAGTACATCCACTGCTCCAGCAGGGACAGTACACTCCCTGCTGTAGTAGTACATCCACTACTCCAGCAGGGAGTGTACTGTCCACACCCAGACATAGCAGGCCATGGGGTTGTGGTCCTGGGTGTTCCCGTGAAGGGAGCACATCCAGCAGACATCAGTCACCTTCAGATAGTAGCAGAGCATCTGACCTCTGGTATGGAGGTGCTAGTGCAACTCCTGGCAGAGCCAGTTTTCATGTTTGGGAGAGTAGATGATGAAATTTCAGCTCTACAATACATGGCTCATAGCTGTCCGACATGCAGACACATAGGGTTAGTACTGAGCTTGGCTGTGTTCATGCAGACACTCACACACCGATGTCACATTAACGGCACCTACAGACAAACGCAACATTTACATGGTCTATCTTGCCTGCTTCCCTTGTTTACAAACACACACACACATACACACACACACACACACACACACACACACACACACACACACACACACACACACACACACACACACACACACCAGCCTTTTGTGGCAGCCTAGGCCTCCCCCCCCCCACAACATCCTGTGCAAGTGGTGATAACCGTGCCACATCCCTGGCATCTATTTTTTGTATTCAAGGATACTAAAGCTACTAAAGCTATGGGTATGATTTACAGGGTGACTATCTGTATTAACGTGACGTTATTGCCTCCATTTGTGCTGTTGGACTTATAAGTGTACCTGTCATGTAGATTGTACATAGCCATTTGACAGGTGCTACTATAATAACTTATCTACTTTATAGTGGATGCTTTTGTAAGAGCTGTGAAGTCTGACAATTAAATGTGTCTCATTAATACATCTAACTTTCTCTTGAAGGATTTAGTATAGATGTAGGGGCACAGCCAAAGTCAACCCATCAGATTCAGAGCTCGTGATTATATGTCAGCACTGAAGACAAATTTCATCAGAATGGTAATACAGTATAATGTTCCTGTTTGCATGTACATCACCATAGGTTCTGAGATTCATAGGATGTGACTAGGGTATTGACCTGATGGTGTTTAGATGCATAGCCATTGCATCCTAATATAATACTAACAGTCAGATATAATGCATGGCCAAGTTTTGTCTATCAAGGACCACCCATGTCTAGGAGTGATGCAGCAGTGATCCTTGGCAGATAATGTTTTCACAGCAAGTCATCCAACATGTCCTTTAAAAGGGTAATGGAGGTGCTCTGCTTGACATGGATTTGAAGCCTACTGCAGAGGAGAGACAACCTTTAAGAGATGTATCTATCTCTCCAGCATGTCCTATGTATGTCATAGTGTATACTGAGGTCCCTGAAACAGGTAACTGGAATCCCACATCACTTATAAATGTACAGCATTTTCATACTATTTTGGCCACAGATTGCCTTCTAAGGCATACATAATCTGCCTCAAAGTTATCAGATATGTCATTCTGCCCACAGAAGTTGGTGCAGGTGTCCAATAAAATACATTTCCAAGGGTGGTTTATATTCTTTCATACAGCCAATTAGGGATGAGTGTAGGGGATTGCTACCATATTTGGCTATTGATGTAATGGCATTGCTAATCAGATGTATGGTGTAGAATGTGTACCTCCCCACAGTAGACCCAGGTTGCAGTTGACATGTGTTCCAAAATCTATCAATGCAGAAGTGTGGAATAGTGTACTGATGGTTATTTTATAATAAGCAGGAACATTTATTATTACCAAAGGGTATGTTGATGCATTTCTGTGCAGTTCATGTAACACCCATGATTTCGTCTGCAGTAATTGGTGCCACAGAGCCTCTCTTTTCTTCAGGACGTCTGAGACATATATGCACTTGCGAGACATATATGTCAAACATGAGGGACCACAGCACTGACACTTCTGTTACCACACAGGTGACATGTCTGCTGCTTGCATTGAATTCTCTCATTGTGATTGAATGCAGATGGTCTGTGATCCCACTGTAAAACCAACTGATAACATGGATAATGATATTCACCTTGGTTAGTGTCCCACTGGCAACAAAATTTGGATTCTGTTGAAGGCCTTGGCCAAGTTGCAATAGGATATGTGCACATCTTTGACTTTGTGTATGTCTCTGGTCACAGTCATGACTCCCACCAGGTTCTCCAGCCACAAGATACCCTTGAGAACACCTAAATGGAGTACATCTAGTGTTTGGAGGTCACCTATTTCCTTGTGTTTGAGATGCATGCAAACTGTATCCATTGCCTTACAGAAGAGATTGCATACATTTATGGTTCTTAATTATACTTGTATTTTGCCAGTCATCTCTTGTGTGGTTGTAAAATGGTGACTGTATTCCATTCAGTATGAACAATGGCAGTTTTCAGGCTGTGGCTGAATATGGTGCCTAGGGGAATAGCTCACTGTTGAACCACATGAAGAACACAGGTTGGAATTCAATCTGGTGCCACTGAGACTGTGCTCCTAGTCTTGGAAAAGGCAGTGATAACTTCCTCATTGTAGATACCACAGCTCAGAGGTGATGTGTCACACATGGTTAGCACTAGGTGTGGTGGTGGCAGGTGGCACTCTTTTCAGCCAAACATGTCTGCTAGCAGGTTTGGAAGTTACACTGGGTCAGTGTGTGAGCTAACATACACAATTTTATTCAACTGCAACTGAGTTACATCAGTTTGTAGCTGTACATGAAGAAAGCCTTCTGGTTATCCCTAGATAAGTTGTGTAAAGGCTTAGAATAGTTGTGTGTGTTCTTGAAGATGTCTTATTTGCATGTTTATGCTCAGGAGAGTTACCATCCACACCTGGTTTCTCAATGTTGCATTTTAAACAGCAGCTTATTTCACTTACTATATAATGTAGTTATGACAAACATACACCGCTGTAGTTTGTATTTGCCAGAGGATCTTTATTTGAGCCTATCAGTCACACCTATGTGTATACATTTGTGTAGATGTGCAGACAGGGCATTAGGAGTAATGTACTATAGCTGTCAATGCCTTTGTGGAAACAGCAGCAGTCAACTATATTTGAAAGCAAGTGCACTGACATTTATCCAGGTATGAGGACAAAGTGTTGTAGCCTCTGCACACAATCCAGAGCAGGTAATGCCAAGACACATTGTTAAACCCCAAACTGAGTCCAGACACAGTAACCATCAATTAGATACTCCTACTGTACACCCATGCCACAAGTGTACAGATAGGATTTCTACAGATGGAGATGTCATCTTCTTCTACCTATTCTTTTGGACAATACCCTTCGGGCTCGCTATAGCAGATGTTTTGCTTCCATTTCTAACTGTCTGTGATGATATGGGCTAGTTTCAGCATTGCCAGCTGGTGCTTTTTTAAGCATGATATGTCCTTTGAATATCAAACTGATTTATACAAGATGCTTCTCTTACAAATGTATTAGAACTATATGGCATTTGAATATCAAACTGATTTTCAAAAATCCTTATGTTACAAATGTATTAAAACTGTATGGCATTTGAAGATCAAAATGTGTTTGTAAAGGTGCTATTGTTATAAAATGTATCAACAGTGAGTCCTGTTGGACAGAGAAGGAATATACATGTGACACTGTATTTATATAGGTTAGCAAAGAACACTGGAAGAGCAGAGGTTAACCAGCTAGCTTACTTTAAGAAAAATAAGGGAAATGTAAATGAGCTGTTAAACCAAGAAAATGGCATCCCACAGTGATGAATAGGACTGGAGATAGTAGGTCTGGAAGAAGCCTTTGTTCATTTGCTCAGTAAAAAGAGGGGAAATGCTGCAAGGGTTTCATTGCTTCAGGGCACTGCCATAAACATTTATATGTGTATTGTAGCCATCTATGCTAAACTCCTGTCTCAGCTTCAAAGGAGGATACTGTGAGAACCTACAGTCAGGTGACCAGATGAAGTCATTCTGCCAGCCATTTTGGAAATTGTGTTTTAGATATTAAAGTGGGAAATCTCTTAGTATTGAGTGTTCTGTCTTGGGCCTGAAAACAATCATCTGCCTTGCTCTATTAAGTAAGTAGGGTATAGTAATTCTCCTAGAGTCAGTCAGTCAGTAAAATATAGTGAAGCTTAGTTTAGATATTGTTTTTTTTTCTTTATAATTGGACACCCTTTGTTAAGGGCCTTAGAGTAGCTGATTGTTGGATGTCTGCTGGTGGTGATAACTACCTTATACTCTGGACAGGAGGTGGCCCAGCAGGTAAATCTGTGCCAGCTTTTCCCAGGTGTGTGTGTGAAAAAGCAAATCTTACAGTGCATGTGTGCGTGTGTGTGTGTGTGTGTGTGTGTGTGTGTGTGTGTGTGTGTGTGTGTGTGTGTGTGTGTGTGTGTGTGTGTGTGTGTCAGCTACTTGGAGTAGGGACATGCACTGTTTTCACAGAGATGGTGGTGGAGGACTTGGCTTGGACACTCAGCTGAGGACCTAACCCTACAGGTGTACCATTGAAGAGTCTTACTGCGGACTTGGAGGGAGACAGAGAGATCCAGACCCTGGACTGAGTGTGTTCCCTATGTGCTCTTAATGGAAATTGTGCTTGATGCAGAGAGGTCTGCATCTGGAAATGCTGAGTGTCACCTTTTGTATTCCATGTGAATCTCCATCTCCAGTGTCAGTGGTGTGGATTCAGGCTCCTTGATTACTGGCCAAGAGAGGGGTCATCACACTGTCCTCTGCATTTTGCTCTGTCATACCAACCACCTGAATGTCACCACATCCATACACCTTATCGTAGGACTTCCTATTTTCCTCTTACCTGGCAGCTACATCCTTAGCATCCTTCCCCCAAAATACCCAGCGTCAATCCTCAGCACATGTCCAAACAAACACAATACCACCACTCTGTTCTCATCTCAAAACTGTATAACCTGCGCTGACACTATAATATATGGTTAATTCTCCTGTCCATCCTTGGCCCACACAGTGCAAACTGCAACATCTGGTATTCTGCCAACACCTGTTATGACTCCTGCCATTTTGTCTGTGGCACCATCTGTGACTCATATGACATAGTTAGTCTCACTACCATCTCGTAGACCTTCTATGCCAGTGTTTTTGGCACCCATCTGTCAAAGATCAGTCCTAACACTCTTCTCCACACAATCCATCATGCATGCTCACTCTTCTACGCCTGTCTTCCAGACTCACCATTACTCTTAACTGTTGGTCCAGAGTACTTGATATCATATACCTTCCCCAACTGTACTCCCAGCATTCTAACCATTCCTGTATCCTCCCTCTCAGTCAGAAACATATAGTCTATCTTATTCCTGCTGACTTTCATTCTTCTCCTTTGGAAAGCATATCTCCATCTCACCAGGGTCTCATACACCTGTGCACTACTCTCAATACAGACTACAATATCATCCACAATAACAATAGTCCATGTGGACTCCTATGTGATCTAATGTGTCAACCTGTACACCACCATTGCAAACAAATGTCATGATGTGTGTTCATACAATAACTGTAATGTCACTTTTGTCTGTCTTACATGGAATGAGGTGATAGACCACGTGGAGGACAAGAAGTTGGTGGCCTGCCTTGACTGGGTGCTTGTGCAAGCACCAAAACAGTGCAAAACCATGCCATTTGTGAACCCAGTGTGGGATACACACTTCCACTTCTATTTACACACACACACACACACACACACACACACACACACACACACACACACACACACACACACACACACACACACACACACACACACACACACACACACACAGTTGACTGCAGTGAGACTAGAACACCTACACTTCTATTTAAACACACACACAGTTGACTGAAGTGAAATTAAAACACCTACCTATCTAAGTTTGCAGACTATAGATCAGAGTACTTAATGCATGTGCCATAGCACAAGTCTGAGTTTAATAGGACTGCAGGCAATCCTATGGTAAATGACATCAACACTTCCACACACAGTTGACTGCAGCGAGATTCAAACACTTACTTATCTAAGTTTATGGACTACAGATCAGAGCACTTAAAACACATGGGACAGCACAAGTCTGAGTTTAATAGGACTGCAGGCAATCATATGGTAGATGACATCAGCAGGTCACATGGAGGACAAGAGGTTAGTGACCCACCTCAACTGGGTGCTTGTGCAAGCACCTAAACAGTGCAAAACCATGCCATTTGTGAACTGAGTGTGGGAAACACACTTACCACTTCTGTTTATACACACACACACACACACACACACACACACACACACACATGCCACAGCATAAGTCTGATTTATTTAGGACTACAGGTGAACCTATACTACATGGCATAACCAAGCCATGTGTTCAACAACAGAAGGCCTGCATAGTCACATTGGCTCGTAGTGTTATCTGAGGCTAGTAGCCCCACAGACGAATACTGTTTAGTAGCCTAGGTATGTGACAACAAAACTCTTATTGACCCTATTTGTCTGTTTGTGCTTGAATAAGCAAGTCTGTGAGCACCATTGATTGGCCCTCTCCATGACAGATAAACATCATATATTATAACTTGTATAGGTTATGATATATGTGTGGAAAACTCAAGGTGACCCAGGGTTGTTGTGCTAGTTGGTGTCATTGCTGGTGGGGAAACATAGGGATTGCTTGGCAATATATGTACATATACTTAAACTGTGGCCTCAGTTTGCAATGTTTCCACATGTAGTCTTAGGGGACATGGTGTCTGAAAATGATATGGCACCATACCTTTCAACTGTCCAGATTTTCACATAAAGTCCAGATGTTTGACTCATATTTATAGTATGTTTCTCACAATAATGTAGTTTTCTGGAACATCTATGGCAAATCATTGAGAAATGAGGTCAGTAAATAATGGCAGATGTGAATTTCACATGTCATAGCCTTCACACAATTCATAGAAATGCAACACCTGTTAATCTATCACTTACTAAGTTTGTAAGTGCAATATTTGAAAATTGTCCCTATTTCTGGACCTTTGCCCCCCTATTTGTTTCTTTGTCCTGATTTCTTACTCTAAGAGCTTTATAGATATGTAGGGCACTATGGACACACAGACACACACACACACACACACACACACACACACACACACACACGCACACGCACACACACAGGCACTATATATATATATATATATATATATATATATATATATGTATATATATATATATATTTATTTCCTTTTCCCAGGTGTGTGTGTGTGTGTGTGTGTGTGTGTGTGTGTGTGTGTGTGTGTGTGTGTGTGTGTGTGTGTGTGTGTGTGTGTGTGTGTGTGTGTGTGTGTGTGTGTGTGTGTGAAAAATAAAATCTCACAGTTTGTGTCAGCTACTTGGAGCAGGGACATGAAGCTCTGTTTTCACAGAGATGGTGGCTGGAGGACATGGATTGGATACTCAGCTGAGGACCTAACCCTACAGCTGTAAATACACACACACACACACACATATATATATATATATATATATATATATATATATATATATATATATATATATGGGTCTACTTCAGAAGACTGACAAACCAAAAGACTGAATTCCAAAAAACTGAAAATTCAAAATACTGAACACATTTAATGGAGGGCAAGCCCCCCTGCACCCCTCATGCGGGGGGCTGTACCCTCCCACACCCCCTGCTATCTATATAAACCAAGTCCAAGATTGCACATTAGTGGAGAAGGGGCAAATTCCTTCATTCAGTATTTTGAATTTTCAGTCTTTTGTGATCATTTTTTTTTTGTTTTTTCAGTCTTCTGAAGTAGACCCATATATATTTACCTGCTACTACAACACAGTCCTATCCCTAATCCAGGCCAAGATTTCCCAGTTACTAATGGCATTGACTGAATGCATCTGGTGTGGGCAGCTGGCGGTCAGACATAAAATCTATATGTTCTTTCACCATTTCTGCACTAATGTGCTCCACGCAAACTGCCTAAGCCTTTTCAAAAAGGTTTTAAACATCCGGTGCATCATGCAAATATGGAATTAAGACAATGCAAAGTTGATAACAGTATGGGACACAGAGTGACATTCTGTAAAACACAGCCTATTACTAGTATACATCCAAAACCTCTACCTATATCAGGACTCAAACCCTCCATGAAATTACAGCATCATCAGACAGGATGGCTGCCTTAGTCCTTTTGGCCACAGATGCAACTTACCAGAACAGGGGTTATTCATCATTCAACCACCCAAATAACAATATGCACTGCTATATGTGAGTTACCTAACACATACAATGTATGATTTAATCTACAGTATTGTCCTGGAAATCTGGGAGATAATTATTATGACAAACACCCATTTACTGTGGGTTTGCGGTAGCATAGATGAGTTACTGTTATCCCATTTACAAGGGGACACCCCTGTTTTGGGTGGTGGGGGAAAAACACATCTACTGTTAGGATACAAACAAGTCTGATGTCAGAAACTGCAATGTGTAGCCTCACTTTCTAACTTCTGTCTTGAATGATGTACCAGAAATCTGCTGCAGTTGGACTGTATGAAGGTTTCATGCATGAGGCCTACTACTTACAAATGGACACATACAAATAAAATAGTATCAGTAGTCATGTTACTTAATTTTCTGTACAAATACACAACAATTTACTTGCATACTGTACCAAGTTCGCATATACAAAGGATATGTCATAATACTCCACAAGATTAAAGTGTAGTTTAAGGACCTACCTTGCAAATGCAGCAGATGACACAACAGTAGTTCAGGGTTGACTCTGCCTGATGCAAGCAGTACACAGCCAATACATGAGTAGGTACAGGTTGTGTGAGTTACCTGGCATCATTTTTTATGTGTGTATGTGAGTAGGAGAAAGGTGTTAGTCCCTAGGTCCCTAAGTGGTTAGTGAATGTGCTATGCATTGTCTCCTAGCCAAAGCAAGGATGTACTGGGCATGCCAATTGTCTTCTCACAGGGACAGCAGCTGGGAGTTCCTCCTCCAAGTCCTCCTGTGACTGTGATTGTGGTGAACTAGGCATTGGTGAGGGGATGTGTGTCCCTTCCTTTTGCTGATCCTGCTGCAGGATCAGATTGTGGAGCACAGCACATACTGTAAATATTTGTGTACATGTGCGTGGAGCATACTGCAAGGCACTCCCGGATATGTCTAGGCACTGGAATCGTGACTTCAGAAGCCCAAACACATGCTCTATGATGTTTCTAGTTTGTGCGTGTGCCTCATTATGGCATTCTTCCGTGGGTCTGGGTGCATTTCTGATAGGTTCATAGGTTCATAGGCTAGTACTAGGCTAACTGCCCTTGCAAGCCATTTTTTTTTTAAGCCAATTATCCCTGTTGATTCAAACCCTGCACCTTGTGTTTGTGTTTAAGGAGCAAACACCTAACCGGGCACCTTCCCAACCCTTGGTGTCATCATCCACAGTTCTAAGGCATAGCCTGCATCCCCCAGTAAATGGCCCTGTGGGATGCCCCCCTAGCAAACATTTGGTACAGTTGTGATGTGTGCCAAATATGGGAGTTGTGATAACTGCCTGGGTTACTAGTACACACATTCAAGATAACCCCATGGGCATTGCACATGACTTGGCAGTTGATGGAGTGGTATCCCTTGCAGTTAAAGTAGATTCTACTCAGCTCACCAGGTGGTGCCTTGGTGTGTACATGAGTGCAATCTATGGCATCTGCTACTCCAGGATTGTGAGCTACATGGTAGAACTGTTGCATATTGCTGGCCCTCTCCACAGCGATAAGGGGAAATGATATGTGCTTACTGGCATGTAGGAGCATAGCATCCAAGAACTAGTGGAGTACCCTAGATGCTGGTACCTGTAACACCCCCATCATGTCCCCAGCTGGTCTTTGAAATGTACCTGTAGCTAATATCCTAAGGGCTACACATGCTTTAGTTTCCACTGGGATGGGTTCCCCTCAGTTGGCTCTGGCTCTGAGTAGAGTGTGACAGAGCTCACAAAGTTCCTGTAATATGTCCCTGTCTACCCCGTAGTGCTGTACAATCTCCAGCTCATGTAGCACCTTGGAAAGTTACCCTGGGCCTGAACACTCTTCTCCTTCTCAGCCCAGGTCTGTTGTCAGCAGCAGCAGCAGCAGCATTGACTTCAGCCTCTACCACGTGCAAATGTAGAATAGCTGAGCAGCCCCTAACCTTATGTCAGTTAAAATTTCCAAGACTCTACTCTAATGGTCTTGAAGTATCGAGGGAAAATCAGACTGTAGGCTTTATGCATACTTTATACATTTCTTGGGTAAGTCCACCATGTGGGATCGGCTAATTAAGATGGAATTCACCTGCTTAGGATATAATTAGCATGATTTAAAAGTCCTGCTTCAGTGTGCAGTAGTGTGCTATGCACACTGACATGCAGCAGAGCACAGCTGTGAATAACTAAAGTAAAACATCTAAAATTTTTTATTTTCATCTCTGTTGTCATTGAAAGCACAGAAAATGGTAATTAATGCTACTTCAATTTCATTTGTATAAGCTGCAATGTCAGAACAGTATGAGAAAAGTTACTATAATCTGTAATTGAACCCAAGACCATCTTCATGTCAGTCCAATACCTAACACATGGCTCCACAAGAGTAGTGCTCTAAAGGCCTATAACTGGAGAATATGAGCAGAGCACAGCCCCACTTACTGGGTTTTCATGATACCCAGCAGTGTTCATCAATATTGACTGAATGCATCTGGCTTCTATTTTTGGATGTCTAGCTCTTGTCTGATACGAGGGTGTCTGCTCGCACATACAAGGTATGCATCACCATAACCATTTGTGCGAAGCAGTGCATTGTGCAAACTTAAGCAATACACTCAAAAAAACAACAAAGTTACCTGACACACCCCCCTGATGTCATGGTCATCCATGGGAAACATAAACACTGTGTAGGAGCTTACATGAAGTAGACAGCCCTACACAGTCCTGCTTTTTATGATTCAACAAATCCACTGATTTTAACACTCATTTGCATAATATCCATGCCTAAAACCTGGAAATTGCACAGTCAGTAGCCATGTAAGCTGGTTAACAGCAATGGAGCACTACTTTAAAGACACAGGTCAGGGTATTATTGTACCTGTTTTGATGTTTTGACACTACATTATACTTCTCTTTTCAATATTCATCACGCAAAGACTCCCTATGCTGTGGAATAAAATCCCGGTATATGTGAGGCAGAGCACCTCGCTGGCCTTGTTCAAGAGAAATCTTGACCAATGGATGGGAGATGATTACCTCAGTGTCACTGCTCAACAGAGGCACAGCAAAATAATGGGTATAGTTCCCCATACTAAAGGGGTGGCGTAAGCCACAAAACTATGGGCTAGGCTTGTAAATGCCCTCGGGCAGATAGCCTAGTATGAACCTATGAACCTATGAACCTATGAACCTATGATGTTTCCATTATTCATATTTAAAATGAAATGTTTTATGTGGCATGTGCTGCACTGTGCAAACACGGGGTTAAAATATTTTATTAAATGTATACTATTTTATACACTCCCTTGATGCTTTTGGACATCCACAGTGTATACATTGGCAATTAAATGTGTGGTGTGTCCTTTTCATGGCCATTCTATCCATATATCTGGAGTTTTACATCCCCTTGATTCCATGTATACTCCTGTACATGGAAAATTTCATTATACATTACCAATGTGGACACTGAGTCTACATGGTTCTGTTGAAGATTGTTGGATCACTCCACTGTGTTGTGTCACTTCACTATCATAAATTTCAGCTACGTATGCTGAAATCTGCATTCCATGAAAGTTTCCATAATTGCACATGAGTGCATGTGATTGCATGCCAGTACACTGAGTTTACTGAATCTAAAACTCACCATGCCTGTGTTTGCATCACACCGCGACCCACAGATGGAAAAAAAATGACCATGTTACCTTTATTGAATTCCCCCTCTGGAATTAAGAGAATAGTGTTTTACGAAAGTAATGAATAACACATTGGTAAGTAAGTAATATGACTGCACGTACAAAGAAATAAGAAAATTATTATAAGTAAAGTGGCTTCCTATCTCAAATGTGATTTGATAAGATTAAGCTAATTGTTTAGTTTGCAGCTTATATAGTAAGAGTGTCTTGTAGCTTATTCATGTTGTCTTATTATATCTACATAAGCAGTAGCAAAGACTTGTGATTAGGTAGAGCTATGGGGTTGTTAGTATGTGGTTTGTATGAAATTTTCATCAAACCAGGATTTTTTTCCATGTTAGAGGATAAAAATGTTTTTTAACTTACATTTTTAATACTAGTTTTAGAATGTTTGTCCATAACACGTTTTATATATGTTAGATCTGTACTCATTGTACTAAACAATTATTCATTAGTTTTTAAACCATTTGTTCTAAAAGATGCCAAGATATAAATGTCTTTCATTAAATGTTAATGGGTTGATTGACCCTTTAAAAATAAACTGTTTAAATATGTACTTAACATTACATAAAGCAGATGTTGTCTTCTTGCTAGAAATACATCTTTTGACTGAAGATTTAGGCAGGTTGCAAACAAAGGACTATTTAATTCTAGCAAGTTCTCATTTTAGTTTGAAAAGAGGTATTCTTATCCTTTGGAAGAAAACATTAGGTTTACCTAAAATAGTTGACACTTATTCTGATAAGAATGGTATGCTAGGATTGGTGCTAATAGAAATAGATAAAAAGCATTACTCTCTCATAAATACTTATTGCATTCCTGGAATAGGATCTAAAACAGCCAAGAATTATCTAGACATTATGATATTATATTAAAAAGGAAATGAGACATTCAGAGACTTTAATTGCATTTTATCAAGTAAAGACAATACTAATGAGAAAAGAATTGGACTATCTTCTACAGCAAAACATTTAAATGACTATACAGACTTAACAAATATAAGGAATATTTTAGACTTAAAACTACAAAATTCTTTAAATTATACACACTATTCCTTCAGATATGGAGCACAAACCAGTATTGATGAAGGTTTTGTATCACATGAGCTTTATTCAAAACCAGAAGATGTATTAATTGTCTCATGCCCTTTGTCTGACCATAATGCCATTACATTCACTCTAAACTTTAGCTCAAATATCTTAATTCACTGTCAAAGGCTACTTGCATACATAATTAAAATAAAAGGTTTTAATGATTGTTTTTTTTGAGAGAAATTAATCAATTCATGGAATTTAATAACAATGGAGAGGTGACAGATGCTATATTATGGGAACCATAAAAGTCTATTTATTTGGTAAAGTTAAACACTGGTATGTATGTAAAAGGAAGGAATGGGGCAAGGAATTGATTGCTCTGCAATCTAACATAGATAAATTAAAGTTAAGCTTAAATCCCAATGACAAAGCCGCAAATATGGAGTTAAAAAGCTGAATCAGGAATATCAAGAAATGCTTCAGCACAAGATCTCAATTGCTCTGGAAAAATTCAACTACAATCTTATTCAGTAAACTCAAATAATCTACATAGAATAGCCATTAGATAAAAAAATATGAACAAAATAAATCACATCAAAGAGAGTGGATATAAATAGGGGAAAAAAACATCAAAATAATGAATCTGAATGACATATTACAATGTTTTAATAAATATTATGAAACAATTAATAAAACAAAGACAAACTTAGATAATAATGAACTAATTGATAGTTTTTTGAAGGAAAATATACATCATAAATTAACTAATGAGCAAAAAAGTAAAAATAATAAGTCTTTTTTCTTTTAAAGAATTGAAAGATTAAATTAAAAGTCTCAAAACCAGTCTTCAGGATTAGATGGTATCATCCCGGAATTGTATAAACTGCTACCTGACTATATTAAAAATCTAATTTAATCTTTGAAGAAGTTAAAAGCTCTGCTATTATTCCTCCCTCTTGGAGATACTCTATAATTACACCTATTTTAAAATCAGATAGAGATCCTGTATCATATGTTTCTTATCACTCTATCTCACTTTTGAATGTAGGCTACAAAATGTTCATGTCTATACTAGCAAAAAGGCTAAACCATATACTCCCAGGATTAATAAATGAAGAACAAGCTGGCTTATAATAAACGGATGAATACAAGACAATATTATAAGAGTTTCTTCATTAATTGATATATCAAATAAAATTAAAAAACAATTATCAATAATAAGTCTTAATATTGATAAAGCTTTTGATTCGGTAAACTAGCCTTATTTGTTTAAAATAAATGAATATAACTTTTTCTCTAGTTTTACAACATTAATTAACATTAAAAACACTTTGTAGCAATTCAATATTTTGTAAGATAGATTCCTTTCTATCTAGCCCCTTTAATATAGCAAAAGATATGAAACAAGGATGCCCTCTTTCTCCTTTATTATTTGCTCTAACTATAGAACCACTAGTGAGCTATGTAATACCTAACATAAATATTAAAGGCTTCAAAATAAATGACTTTTTATCAAAAATCCAGCTTTTTGCTGATGACATACTGTTGACATGTAGTGACATAGAACCTTGGATTACTTTGAAAAGGTTTCAGGTCTGAAATTTAAACATAGTAAAACTAAAACACTGCTTATAAAGAAAAACACTTTTTTAAAATCACATAAAAATTTTAACTGAGAAAATTCTCAAATTAAATATTTAGATATCAATATTGAATCTAAGAATAAATATTTCACATTTATAAACTATAAAAAATTAATTGATGAAATCATAAAGTTAACAGACAATTGGAATAAACTATTCTTTACAATGGAAGACGGACTTAGCCTAATTAAAATTATAATTTTACCAAAAATTGTATAGTATAGCCAATCATTAATTCTTCCCCCACCACCTCAAAAAAGTATAAGAAAAATAAATTCTACCTTACTTAAATTCTTATGGTACCCTAACAAGCCAAGGATATCTTTAGAATGCCATGTCAAAAGCTGGGAGGAAGGTGGCATTAAGTTTCCAAACATTGAGCTATATTCTAATGCTGTAATTATTAAAATAATATTATTGTGGCTAAATACTATATATGTTTCTTGGAAATTTTTACATGAGAAAATATTAATAGACAAAAAACAAACTTATACATTCTTATATGAAACTGGGTACCAATATATTATATATGGCTCTAAAAGATTTTGTTTTGAATGAAAGACACAAGTTTACTTTTATGCCTTTTATTAACCAAATCCTTTCAATCTTTAAAGAGTTTATTAGTTCAAATTATTTATTCAAAGAATTACTAATCCTATTATTCCCCATTGCATTCAGGAATGGATGCTTAGTATCTTTTAATCCAAACTCAATGACAGCTGTCAATAATAGTAACCTAATATTTTGGCATCAGTTTCTTAATGGAAACAAAATACATCCTGATGAATATTTAATAGCAAGTTATAGCATAGAGCAAGGAGGCGGGTTAGATATATCTACATGTAAAGAATATATTCAGGATAAAATCAAAATATCACTAGATCTTCAAACTAAACCTGTTCCAAAAACTTGGCTTTATTCTCTAATGTTAATAGTGGGCCACCCAAGAGGAAGTCATAGCTATCAATTATATGCAAAATTATTAGAACTGAATTTGTTACCCTAGATATGACAATCTGGAACTTCCCAACAAAAATTAACAATGAACCATTTTCAGAACTAAATATAAAGTTGTTCTTAAAATCTACAGGAAAGTCAATATCCCCACTTTATTGGAAAATCTATGCCCAGAATTTTCTGCAAAGAGTCTTTCTTATATCTCATAAAATTATACAAATATATAAAACAGGAAAAATGAAATGCTGGAAATGTAATAAAGTTCTTAATGGTAATTGGTTACACATGATAATGGATTGTAAGTTGATGACTTCCTTTTGTAGTGATTTTAGAAACTTTTCTCAGGCTTTCTGGTCAGACTATTGTGTTATTACTGACTCCTTGATACTGTTTAATGCTGCAACTCCAGCAGCTGTACCTACTTCTCAAATACCTCTTCTTTGGGCAACATTTGCCATTGCAAGAAAAGTTAACACAAAAAACTGGAAATGTAAAATTGAATTAGCATTTGGTGAATTTGTGTACCTAAAATGAGCTGTCAGCTATAAGAATGATAATTTTAAACATAGCTCATCAGTATATATCTTGGCAAAAGCTCAAGGATTTAATGGAAAAGTACTAATGGCTAAGAATATATAAATGTTCTTGTTATGCATGTTTGTAAATAGTTATTGTTTATTTTATTATACACTGTTTTAAATGTTGATGGACTTGTTAAAACCAAATAAAGAGTTCAAAAAGGAAATGGCAGTATATTTACATGGAAGTGCTGCATACATAGCCTTCATATACATGTACAATAAAAGGATGTGGTACAATGATTAAATGTTACATATGACAATTCCTATTAATAGGTGAGATGTTCACTTCAGCACATAATGGCACTGATGAACACTTTGTACATAGTAAGTGTCCTCCACTATACATTATAGAGCATGTGAGTAGTAATGTATTCAATCTATTCTTTACATGGTCAGAGGTAGAAAAAAGAAGTTCCACTATATTAATAAATTAAAAGGATATCAGCAGCAGAATGTCTGATGATGATGATGATAATGGATGGTGATAACATAGTTATATTTATGAGACGGCCTGAGGAAAGTGGCACATGGTCACCAAGATTAATGGCCGAATCTCACACCCTACAACATGTTAGTAACTCTGCAAAAAAGTGAAACTGGATCACAAAGTCAAGCACATGGTGTCATTACACTATAGACTATAAAGGGAGAAAACCCATGCACCTCTCTTAGAGTCCAAACCCACAGGAGCACCTTAGCATGATAGCAGACATTCAGATGCAGCAGTGTCCACAGAAACACCTTTACAAAAGGGTGCCAGAATTAGACATTTGTCACAGCTATCCCAGGAAACATGCAAAGCATTGGCTGCCCAGCAGCAAATGTGCAATGACATTATAAAGCCTCAGTACACTGCCACATAGAGTCAGGTACAAATGGTCAGAGTACTGCAGGGTGCAATGGGAATTTCCAGCACTACATGCAAAATGATAGCGAGTAGGGCTAATGCTATGATCACATTTATTCATAGTATGGTGGCACACTAAGCATCCATTCCCACCTCCATTTATATACTAGTGCAGACCTCCCAGACTCAAACAGGAGTCAGTTTAGGAAGGGGAAGAGGACGGGGTACTTTCTGTACATGTGGAACATATTACATCACACTAGAAGTGCCTCTCAAGAGGGTACTGGAAATAGTAGGGGGAACAAACATGAGAGAATTAGTGCAGGGCATGTTAGCATTCATCTACACTTAGCAGAACCTCCCATTCAGGGTACTAAACCCCCAGCACTGTGAGATCAATGTCTGTAGGATTACTTGTGTCAAGTAGGTCAAGACATTACAGCAAGTCACAATCCAACTCACATTACAGCCCCTTCTCAATATCTCATGCAGCTTCATCTACCCTGCCTTTAGAAGATGTCAGGTGTGACAAAATTGACAGTGACATGCTGTAATTCAAGATACACAATTCATGCAATTACAATTAGACTTCTATACAGAGACATCAATGTTTAACTATAAGGTAATGAATTAGTAATAAAAAAGTGTTAAAAAATTAAAAAAAAAAAATATTTAAAATGTAAGAATACATGAGTACATGCACACATTAGTAAGGCAAGCATTTACATGTGTTTCATGTCAATAATGATATTGCTTACAAGTAAAGGAAATAACTGTAAAGAAAGCTGTTATGTCATAACATTCAAATTGCACTGATCTATACCATTAAGGGCCTACCATTACCAGAACTTTCAATTCAGCAATGTTAGAGCCGACAAATACTCATCACATGCATCTTCAAAAAGTGCCTGATTATCCGGCAAAGTAAACCAGCACTGCAGCCAATTCACCTTCAGCACTGCACAAATGATAACTCTGTGATGACACAACTTCTTGTGTACGACAAAATGAATAATTGGATGTGCAGTAATGTAAGAAACAACCCCCACTCGGGTATCATTGAAAAACTCATCAGCTTAAATGTTAACCCATACATCACAAGATGGGTTGCAAACTGGTTGAGTGACAGAACCCACAGGGTCAGAGTTGCTGGCGCCATGTCAGACTCAAAGCCTGTCACAAGTGGTGTACCACAGGGCTCAGTCCTGGGCCCACTCTTGTTTGGCATCTGCTTTTCCGAAGTACAAGCAAACACAGGAGGGTTATGGCTGACAAAGTTTGCAGATGACTGCAAACTGGGCGCCATAGTAGAAAACACATCTGACACAGATATCCTTCAGAAGGGTCTCACAGAAACGGATAACTGGTGCCAGAGCCATGGCCTAAAGTTAAATGCCAAAAATGCATAGTCATACCCTTCGGGAAAAACAAGGTTACCCCTAGCTACCAAATAGGTGGCAATCCACTGAGCATAGAAGAAGTTATCAGGGACCTGGGGACCCAGGTTGATAGTAGTCTGTCATTCGACACCCATGTAGCTAAAGTAGTTAGGAAGACCTTCTACATTGCCCACCTTATCATGAAGGATTCTCATCTAGATCAAGGGAGGTCATAGTCTCCCTATACTCATCACTCATCAGACCAATGATTGAGTACAATGCCCCATTCGAATGTATCTGACCCGACACTTGCAGCAGCTGGAGAGGCCACAAAGTTCCTCACCAAAAGGATAAAGGGTCTCAAACATCTGTCCTATGCTGCCCGACTGAAAGAACTCCAGCTCTATTCAGTCGCCACCGCTTGCTCAGAGGTGACCTTTGCCTAACATACAAGGCCATGTCAAACCCAGATTTGATGAATATGCTTCACCCTCAAAAATCTAGATCCGTCAGAGCCACAAGGGCGGAGACTTAAACCACACGGCTATTAATAGGACGCTGGAGGGATAGATTCATCACCCAAAGACTCCCTATGCTGTGGAATAAAAATCCCGGTATATGTGAGGCAGAGCACCTCGCTGGCCTTGTTCAAGAGAAATCTTGACCAATGGATGGGAGATCGCAGATATACCCCAGGGATTACCTCAGTGTCACTGCTCAACAGAGGCACAGCAAAATAATGGGTATAGTTCCCCATACTAAAGGGGTGGCGTAAGCCACAACTATGGGCTAGGCTTGTGAATGCCCTCGGGCAGAAAGCCTAGTATGAACCTATGAACCTATGAACCTAAGTCATTTATTGCTACAAAAGAGTCTATATTGTAATATAGCAAATAAAATGATAGTAAGCCTATAATTAGTCGGGACTGGGGGAAAGAGGTTTTTTAGCTGAGACTATGAAAGTAGGCAAGACTTTTTTCAGAAAACTAATTGATTTTGGTTAGTATTAATGAGCATTATTATAATTCCTGCTAGACATCTTTCATGTATGACCATACTGCTGAGTCAACCTCATATAAACAGTTAGCTTTACCTAGACAAGATCTTACAGATATGCCCTTGAATAATGCTGAGGTGACATATTACGTGAATGGCTCATGCAGAAGGGGTCCTACGGGAAAAAAATCTGGGGGGTATGCAGTAGTTACAGACACTAAAAATTTAGAAGCACAAACTTTGCCACACAACTTGTATGCTCAAGCAGCAGAACTGGTAATTTTGACAGGAGCATGTATTTTAGTAAAAGGCAAAAAAAGTAAACATATATACTAATAATCAGTATGCTTTTTCTACAGTGCATGTGTTTGCACAATAATAAAGAAAATAAAGGATTACATCCAGTGAAAAACCTATTAATCATGCTTAATTTATTTTGGAATATTAGAGAATCTATTCAGTTGCCTACCAAAGTAGCTATTTGTAAATGTGTAGCTCGCAAAACAACAGGATAAGATTTCAAAAGGTAATGCACAGTGATGCAGCTGCAAAATAAACCTCGAACTCAAACTTTATTTTTAATGAAAAATTACAGCCCTTTGAGATTTTAAATTTAGACATGTTAAGAAACAATAATGCAAATGCTTTACTACAACAGCAGCAAAAAAACAAAACTGGGTAAACAAGGTGCAATTTTTAAGAATGGACTGTATACATTTCCAAAGGAAAAAAACAATATTACGTCTAATTTATTTAGAGATGCAGCTTTGTTGAGCCATGGGCAGAGCCATGTCTCAACAGGGGGATATTTTACAGTTAGTAATAAAATATTCCAAACATATGGATACATAAATTATACAATAAAATTTTTTTTTTGTGCAGCTTGTCATACTTGTAGCACCATGCACAGGAGCATTTAAAATAAACAAGGGGAGTTTCCCTACCCACCCATATCCATTCCATACTATTTAGTATGGACTTCATAGAAGTTGAATAAATGTGAAGGAAAGCCTACTGTTTAGTGATCCTTAGATATGTTTTCAAAATGGTAGAAGCTTTCCAACCAGGAATCGAATGCAGCAACAGTGGCAAAGGCCTAGTAAAGAAATAATTCTAAATTTGGCATACGGAAAGAAAAGAATCTATAGTGGCAATGGGACATATTTTTGTCAATCAGACAATTCAACAACTTGGGGAGATTTTTGGGTTTCCTTAAGGAATCACTGCTTACACGATCCGGCGATTTGGTGGAAGGAGTACAATGGGATTTTAAAAACAAGTTAAAAGAAAGTTAATGAGTGAGACTCAGAATTGGATTTGCTGTTTACACTCTAGCATTGCTGAGCATAAAGCAGTGGCACAAATGTAAAGGGTTTGATCCTTTAAGTAGTATTTGGAAGGGCATGTGTATTGCTTGCCTCAGTAAAAAACCCTCATACCAGAGCTGGAGGCTGGCAGTTCACTAGCTAATTATATGAAACTGTTATAAATAAATCTGTTTGCAGTTTAACTCTTTTCAGACAAAAGCTTTCAGCTGAATAAAACTTTGAAGCTGATACACAAGGGCAAAATGGCCAAGAGTAAAGAAAACAAAAAGCAGAGCAACCCAAAGAACTATAGCATAATTATTTTAATTTATTGCATTTGTTAACTATAAGTGTGACAATTTTTCTCTTATTGTGGTTTCCTCAACCACACAAGTGAAAGTGAAAAGGCGTGATGAACTGTTTATAGACTGGCATCAAACTTTAGCTGCGTGCCTGGCCATGAAGCAGGAGTGTATACAGAAACTATGCATTTCAAATTGCTGAGTTTGTGCATATACAACAACATATAATAGACTTTAAGGTCCTCTGTCCCTCTAAGGGGATAAAATGAGACTTTGGAAGTTTTTTATACAGAAACTGTGAGAGATCACAGGACAAAATTGCTTTGGCTTATACCTGTTCACACAAAAAAGAGTTGTATGTCTCTAAAATGTATTACCACTCAGGTGGGCTAAAGTAATATTAATACAGCAATGTCTTATAAATGTTACATTAAAGTCAAAGTGGGGGAATTTACTATTTGTAATACTAGCATAGTTATATCTGAGTTCAATAGAAACTACATTAAATGCAGTGTGACAATCCAGTCTTAACTAAGCAATTGTCTATTAAAATGAAAAAAATGTTCATGCAGAGGGATAACCTGCATTATCAGTACCAAAGTAATGATTTATTTGTGGAAAAAAGGCATATAAATGGTTACCTGAGAATTAGTCGACAGTTGTTTTGGGTTATCTGGTTTAGCAATAAGACATACTGCAGAGATACCTTTGGGTAAAATCACGAGAAGCGTGGAGAAAACAGCTCGAGAATCTATTGAATCCAGTTGGTAAAATCAGAAGCTGATTTGAAAAGGCCATAATTCAGTGAAAGACAAAATAGAATTGACTCCTTATGAACTTGGGCAACAGTGTTATATCCAGGGCAGGAATACCACCAGCCTATGGAGCAGTCAAATCGATCACAGGAGCTGAGGAAGCTGTCAAAAAGTCATGAGCAATGCAACTTTTTCTACCCTAAATTAGTGACTAATGAACTGAATGCAATAAAAACTATTTGTGCTACAAAATGAATGGCTCTTTACTTCACCCTAAGCGGCAAAGGTGGTACAGAAGAAAAATGCTGTGCGTACATTCAGACAACCAACATGAAATCAGCCAGCCACCTAGGAGTAATTCAGCAGAAGTATCAGCAATGACTAAACCAGGCCCAAACCCACTGGCCGGACTTTCCAGGGAATCTGTTTGGGGGGGTGGGGTTCCATCCTATTAAACATTTAGTGCTATTTGTGTGGGTATACTCCTAATAGGAACATGTGTGTTTTACTGTGAAATTCCCTGCATGAAAAAGATTAATCAAAAATTTGTTAATATATCTGCTACTGAAACTTTTTACCAAAGTGTTGAAATTAAAAGGTGTTTCAAATGATACTTTTCTGAAATAAAACCAATGACTAACTTAACTGAAAGTCATGAAAGAAAGGAAAAGGCTGAGGAATAAAATATGTATTTATGTTTCAAATAGAATAAAATGCATTAACAGGAGGAGAATGTTAGAAAAATCTATATACATGTGCTGCTTAGAAAATATATTTACAATGTATGCTGCTTAGAAAATATATTTACAATGTATGCTGCTTAGAAAATATGTTTACAATGTATGCTGCTTAGAGGAAAATGTGTATTCAAACATTCAAACATACATATAAGTTGTGTGGTCAAATATATATAGAATGTGTGCTTTAGTTAGGAATAAATGTACTTAAATCCATAATAGAGAACAAAGTTTATATAATGCATTTAGTAATTCTGTCTTACTAGAATAATAGTAGAAATAAACCTGCATATTATTGCTTGAAAAGCACAAGCTGCAGTGTAATCAAAATTTGGCCTTGGCAGCGTTCAAAAGCGCAGCCTGGCTCATGTCTTTCAAGTAAAGATTATTTTGCAAAGTTAGAAAATAATAAATCTGTTAGCATGTATCTTTGCACCTGCTTCCACCAGAAGAATAGCCTTGTGCTTACTATCAGAATAGTGCCCAGCTAGTAGAACAAGAAAGACAAAGAGAGGCATTAAAAGACATACATCTATGTATTGAACTAATCTAAGAGCCTTGAATTGGCTACATCCTCAGGAGGTCATCGTGACTGACCAGGTGGCACAAGGCTGTAACATTCTCATGGGAAAAAGACTTTTTTGAAAAACACAATCTCAGCACTTTTACTATGATGTAAAGACCCTGTCACCCAATATACGCCAGTGGTGGGCAAAACTGATAATGACATATATAAAAATGGTGCCCTCTGTCAATAAAACTAGTCAAAATTCTATACAACTTTGTGTATGGTTTTTTGCCTCCTAATGTACATTAGAGTATTAGAGTTATAGATGCCTGAGTTCTCCTGCATTATTGTTTGTTATTGATTGACATTGTTTTTGAATAACACAATGATTTTTACAGTCTGACTCTAACAAATTTATTTAACATTAATATTATAACCTCTGTCGATTAATCTGTCTTTAAGGTTCTCTAATTCCATACAAAAACCTTCTTCAGTTGGATTCAACCAGGAGGCTCTGATGGCCTGGCCCTTAATTATATTTTTAAACACAAAGGAAGGATGCATGCTAGATCTTAGTAGTAAAGAGTTTCTATAGCATGCCTTCCTGAAAATACCTGTGTTGATCAAGCCATTAGGTAGTTTCTCTAGAAACAAATCTAAGAATTCAATCCTATCTGATGAGTGGTTCATTGTAAATCTTAAATAGTCAGTTAGTCTATTAATTTCATTCAATAATAATTCTAATTGTTCTGCTGTCCCTTTCCAAAGAATAAAAACATCATCAACAAAACGTCGAAAAAAGACTACATATTCTGAATACTTCAACATTGAATAAGACATTCTCTTCCCAGTGGGCCAGAAACATGTTTGCATAGCTAATGGCATGAGTGTCCCTACATTGCTAAGCCATCCAACCTGCCTATAAATAGTGTCATCAAATATAAAAATGTTGTTCTCAGTACTAATTCTAAGAAATGTACCACCAAATCTATCTTGACAGCACTATAGTCACTATACATTAAGTAAATATTCTGAAACATATATGAAGCCAAGATTATTCGGAATCACAGTAAATAAAGGTGAATGTCAAGTGTAACAAAAATATATATTCATTGTAGCTCACATCATCCTTAATACATTCATATAAATCTGTAAAAATTGTTTGGAGTCTCTCAAGACAAATCTATTGTCATTCAGGGATGGGTCTCAAATTCTTTCAATATATACGAAAGGTGCTCAGTAACCCAATCACGTCCAGAGACTATTGGTCTCATGGGTGGGTTCTGACATCCTTATGAATCTTTTGGTAGTCGTGTATAACTGGAATCAAAAGGAGTTCTTTAATGACTAGATACTCATATAGATCTTTTCTATTAAACCCTCATATGGATGTCTAGTAAGCGTATTCTTTTGCTCACGACCTTATAATATCCAGAGACATAGCTGAGTAATGCCTTGATAGAAACTATCATCTAACATATCCTCATAGAGCTAAGTAATGTAAAGGTATTCATAACCACTAATTAAGCCCCACAGCATCGGCAGGTCTAACAACTATTGTATCATCATCCTGTAATTTCTTCAGACTGACCCTCTCATTATATGTAAGGTTGTCTTTCTTACAACATTTCTTGTTCATATTCTCTTTATAATAATATTTATAGAGTTCTTCTTCTGTAAGACGTTGGAAAGTCTCTACTAGTGGATGATTTACGGGGACATATTCACTAAGATTTTTAAAAATGAATTCCCTACTTATCTGGTCTCTGGTGGCAGATCCTTTGTGAAGTAGTTTAAGCATAACATTCCTACAAAATAACTTCAGATCTACCATAGTTTCAGTAATCCAACTACTTTTTGGAATAAAGTTCAACCCTTTGCTCAATAGGTTAATATCATCACGACTTAATATTTTATCAGATAGGTTGTATACTAACGTCTGTCCTTGTTCCTTGTTAGGTTTTTAATACTTAGCATTTTTAAGGAATTTTTTAGATAGTTTTTTATGTCTTTGAAGCAATGTGTTATTTATATGTAATTATTTTAAATTTTTTAACTTAATTTTTGATTTATTACCTTCAAAACCATTTGTTTTTATATTTATATATTAACTTTTTATGATATTTTTCCCTTTTTTACAACCCCCTTACAAAACCTATTTTAAAAAAATTATTAATTTTTTTGATCCATAATTTTTTTATATAATATAACTTGTTTTTAAAATTTTTTAATTTGAAAATTTTATTATTGGGAATTAATACCCTATAATTTAAACCTTGTTCTTTTATTTTTAAATGACCTTTTTTGAAATTTTTTTTCCCAAATTTAAAGGGTTTTTGTGAAATTTTAAAAAATTGCTTATTTATGTTTTTGTTCCCTTTTTTCATTTATTTTAACAAAACCCTTTTTTTACTTTCCCCTTTAAATTTTTAAATTTTCAAAATTTATTCCTTTCCCCTTTTTTGGAAATTTTTTTGCCTTTAAAAGTTTTCCTAAGAAATAATGTTTACCCCCAAAAAACCCGGGGGGAATTTTTGGTTTTTGGAAAATTAAAAAAAGGGTTTTTTTTTAAATTTTGCTTAAAAAAATTTAATTTGGAAATTAAAAGAGCGCAAACTTTTAACCTCCCTAAAATTTTCCCCTTAAAAAAAACTGAAAGGAAAACAAAAAATTCCTTTAACCCGGAAAAAAATGGCCAAGGAATGCAAACCAAAATTTTAAAATTAGAAATTTAAATTAAAACTTTTAAAAGGTTTATTAAAAGAGGTATGGAAAGTCAAACTGTTTCCCCAAAGGCCCCTAAAAAAATCAAAAAAAAAGAAAACATGAAGTTAGAATTCAACCAATTTATTTTAAATAAAATCCATTTTTACTTCAAATAAATTGGTTGGATTCTACCTTCGTGTTTTCTTTTGCCTGCTTTTTTGTTGTTTTACTAGTGGTTCGTTTATTGGATTTTTCCAATATACAAAGCTGTAGTACTGGGTAAATATTATCAGGCTTACCTGGAAATTATAGTTTATGTTTGTGTGTGTGTGTGTGTGTGTGTGTGTGTGTGTGTGTGTGTGTGTGTGTGTGTGTGTGTGTGTGTGTGTGTGTGTGTGTGTGTGTGTGCGCGTATGCATGTGAATGTAAGCAGTTTATTCAAAGTACAGTTATCATAGGGAAACAAACATTGAGAGGTATGAAAGTCCAGAAGAAAGTGCAAAAATGGTCCAGAAAGCCAGGCCCAAACCCCTGACTGATAAGTGTTCATCAGAAGCTTATTCTTTGGTAAGGATACTGTCAGCCCATGACTCAGGGTAAGAGTGCATTTTTTTTGCATGCACTTGAGACCAAGTTTCACTTAATGAGTTGTTTAGTGATTCATTTGTGTTCATATTTATATTTCAGGCTGCTTAGTTCCAGTGGTGTGGATCATGAGACCATACTCCTGGTAGTTATTTGATTATTGTGGGAAGTGGGATGGATCCAAGCACCATAGTCCCTACCCACCCATCACAAATGGAGAATGCATTTAAAAAAGTAGAGGCCATGGAAGGAAATGAGATAAACAAAAGAGTGATGGGTTATAAAAGGCATTGCTAGAAGAATTAAGGCAAAAAAGGCTGAAAAGCAGTTAAGTAAGAGGTAAAAGTGTTTCATTCCAGAGATCGCCTGGGAGTATTATCTGGCTAAGGACTTAGCACAGAGGCTGATTGCAACAGGCGTTTGACTAAATAAAATCTGAGAGTGTGGCATGAAGTTAATGAGCATGCAAAGCTGTAACCATCCCTCTAAAGTGTCAGCCTGAAGATAAAAAAGTAAGATCTGAAGAAGAGAAAGAACAGAGAAAAGATAAGCGCTACGTAAGCATAAGCTAGGTAAAAAGATCAAGCAAGGATGCACCAATTTAAAATAGATTTACAACTGACTGTTATTTAAGAGGTATAGAAAGGCAACTGTTTCTAAAGACACTCATATCAGAGATGATACAGAGCCTTGAGAGATTTCTGTGGCCATAGAAATAATCAGTTCATCAAAATATGGACTGCAGAATAATTAACAGAATAAGCCCACACATTTTTAGAGACACTGCTCTCCCTGCCTCTGATAGCTGAACAAAATGGTGCACTTTCAAAATGCATTACACCAAACAACACTAAATAAAGAAAAATTAATTGTTTTCTATAACAAGAGGAAGACTAGTTGGACACAACAATTAAAAAGTTAAAGAACTTCATCAGGTCTCTCTGACCTTTTCTTTCAGTTTAATTTCTCCAAGTGTTTCGGGTATCTAATGCCATGAAGAGACTGGGCCCCATTCCAAAGTCAGAGTACGATTAAAGTTCATGAAATTAGTATTGTTTCAGCCTTTCATGTTAGCTAAAAGTGCTGTTCTCAGTACCCGCCATGTACCCAGAATTGCCTGTTTCTTTAAATCATATGTGGTTGCATGCACTACTAGTATATTTAAGTGCAACTGTACATTTTTTTTTAATTAGACCTTTTGTTTCTACCACTTTTGGAAATGTTTAGTTATCTTTCTTCTCTATTGTTCTCATTTCTGCTTGCAAATCCAGGAATTTTATGACTGTATGCAAGACACTGCAATTACTGGGTGTAGTGATTTCAATGATCTATAGGTTTATAGGCTGGTACTAGGATATTGGCCCTAGGGCCTATACAAGCCTAGCCATAACAATTCCCTGGATATTTCTTCCCACAATATTTACTTCCCTGGACCCCTGTCTAGCAGGGAAACTGATATGATCCCCGGGTGAATTTTCTATCTCCCATCCAATCGTCAAGGTTTCTTTTGAAGATGGCCAAGGAGACGCTCTGCTTGGCATGCATGGGCAGTCTATTCCAGAGTCTCTGAGTCAGGAACCTATCCCTCCAACATATTTTGTTCATTGTGATGACAATGTTTAGATCCCTGAAGCGTGTGGCTCTGAGGGATTGGGATTTCTTTAAGTGGAGCATGTCCAACAGCTCAGGGTTTGACATGGCCTTGTATGTTAAGCAGAGATTGCCTCTGAGTAGACGATATGCCACAGAGTATAGCTGGAGTTTTTTTAGACAGTCAGCATATGGCATCTGCTTTAGGTCTGTGATTCTTTTAGTGAGATATTTCTCTGGCCTTTCCAACTGTTGCAGATATCTTGTGAGGTACATAACAAATGGGGCGTTGTACTCTATAATGGGTCTAATGCGGGATGAGTACAGCAGGACAAAGACCTCCTTTTTTCAGGGTAAAAAGCCCTTAGTGATGAGGTGTGCCACATAAAAGGATTTTTTAACTGTTGTGGCGATGTGTTTATCGAAGGTGAGACCACTGTCCACCTTGTGTCCCTAAGTCTCTCATCACATTTTCGGTGTTTAGTGTACTGCCACCTATGTAGTAATTCATGGGTACATGGTTTTTCCCAAAGGGGATAACTATACATTTCTTGGCATTAAGCTTGAGCCCATGGCTCTGGCACCAAGCATCTGTTTCTGTAAGGCCCTTTTGTAGAATATCCACATCATTTGGGGATTTAATAATGGCTCCCAGTTTGCAGTCATCTGTGAACTTTGTTAGCCGGAGTCCCTTAGTGTTGGCCTGTACTTCAGAGAAGTAGATGCCAAATAAGAGCGGTCCCAGGACTGTACTCTGAGGTACTCCACTTGTCATTTGTCTGGAGCTGGATTTGGAGTCGGCTACTTGTACAGTCTGGGTTCTGTCAGTAAGCCATTTGGCAACCCATCAAGTGACATAGGGATTTATGTCCAGCTTAGTAAATTTCTCTATGATTCCAGAGTGAGGGATGGTGTCGAAGGCCTTGGGGAGGTCCAGGTAGGCTGCATGGACCGCCTTACCCTCATCCAGAGCTCTGAAGACCGATTCAAAGAAGTCAATCAGGTTCAGGAGACAAGATCGGCCCTTCCCAAACCCAAATTGGGTGGGGTCCAGTGTTTGAAGGTTGCCAATGTCTTTGTTTATAAGTTCCATGCTCTTGCAGATCAGGCTCGTCAGACTGATGGGACGGTAGTTCCAGGGATCCAAGGTGGATCCCCCCTTGTGGAGTGGGATAACTGTAGCTGTGCACCACTCAGTGGCTACTTTATCTCTTTTTTCACTGACTACTATATCTAGTGTTCTTGCATTTATGTTTTTGAACTGTTGGTAAAGGATGATTTCATGTGATATAAACCATCATTCCCTATAATGTTTTGTGGTTCATGTTTCTAATCATTCTCAGCTACTTCTGTAGTGTACTGTTTGTACAATCACCAGTGCAGCAATCCTGCCACATTACTCTGCTTTTCAATATACAGGCTCTCTGCCATGGGTCTGGGACATTTTTTGATACATTAGTTTTCCCAGAGGGTATGTTTCCCATCACTATAGTCTCATAAATCATTCCTCCCTAATCTCTGTCCAACCTAATGCTGCCCTCATGTAGCACTCCAGCAACCCTCTTAGCTTCTCTTTTATTGTGGTATTGCTAGCATACTTCATTGTTTTTTTTCTGTAAAGTCCCTGATTTATCATTCACTGTTTCACTATTTAATCCTACTGTATATATTTTTTTATATTTCATTGTCTAGTACTTTTTTCCTCTTAAACTGCCTTAACTTGTCCTCCAAAATCTGCCTGCAGTTAAACTTCATCCTCCTCTGCTAAGTGCTGTCCCTCTGATCATTGAGCAATCTCTTCCTCCCCTCCTCATCCCTACAGCAGTTCTCACCTTCTTCACAATTTTTAGTCACCATGTCTTCTACCCTATTTTATCACATCTGCCTACTTATTCTCATAATTACTGTTAATGCTATTTAAGTCTCTCTGCTGTCTCTTACCTTTTATATATCCCTAAACTTCAAATTATGGCAAGGATTCACGAAGCCTCCGTATAAGAGTTATAACTCTTACACGGAGGCTGCAGTTAAATGGAGTGATGTCAGCATGCTTTGCATATTCATGAGAGCATGCTGAATCCCACCTAAGTCTAACATGGTCCGTGTAAGACAGTAGGGGGCGTGTCCGTAGGCCGAGCCCTGCAAGCGGACACGCCCCAGAAGTGTAAAAGTGCCCAAAGTAAACACCCACAACAGAGTCCACGGAAATGTGAATAAACACAACACAACACATGCCCCCACAGACAATGAACATAAAATATATAAATGAACATGTTATATTTTTTTTTAACTTGTAAAAATGTTTAACCGTGAGTGCCGTTTGCGAGGCGTGCCCGTAAGCAGCTACAGTTAGCAGTCAGTGGGAAAGCATATAAGAACTAAATATGCAAAGTAAGCCAAGAAGCAATAGCGTAGCGGTAGAGATGTTGGCTAAAGAGCAGGCATTCATGGTTTGAGCCCCCACAACGCCAACTTTTATTTTTAGCAAAATAAGCACGAAACAAGTCCCTGACAAACATGTACACATATAAAATCACATTTTATGTAAAATGTAATGATATAGCCCATTTATATTGAAGAAATGTGAGGTAACAAAAAAATAAAAAATGCCAGATGTGCCCATAGCTGAGCTACAGTTTAACAAGGTGAGTGCATCTCCCCGTAGGTGAGCAGTGGTTTAACAGGTGCAAAATAAGTGCCCGTAGCTGAGCAGTGGTTTCACACGCTCAAACTGTGTGCCCCTAGCTGAGCTGAGATGACTATGTGTGCTGATAGCCAAATGAGGCTTAAACCAGCGCACCCCGTTTGCGCGGAGCTACGCACCGCGCCAACAAGCTAACCGGCGGGCAACGTTGAGCAAGCTGTAACAAAACTGCCTTTACATATACACACCCCCTAGCCTGTCTAGACAGTCAGAAAATATAAAAAGCAGTGGCCAGGTTCGAACCCAGGACACCAAGCACCATAGTCAAGGTACTGAACCACTAAGCTACGACAGCTATACTCAGAAATGCAGTAATAGCACATATATAGGAATGAATAAAAAGTGGAGCATGACAAAGCAGGTCTTGTGAAGTGGATACAATTCCAAAATGGCCAATCATGGAGAAGTGCGGGAAAAACGGCATATATAAGCCCCATAGGCGGGAATACACAGCATAAACGATTGTAGAACTGACTTGCAGCCAGAATGTCAGGTGTAGGTGAGGGTAGTTGCTTTCGAGCACAGAGGTGGGGCGTTGAGGAGTCCAGATACATGGTCTGGCTCCTAGTCCACAATCATGAGGCCCAACCCATGCAGGGCCAGGTCCTGTGGGGAGCATATAGGGCTGAGGCATGGGACCGGTTGGCTCATGATCTTACCAGTGCCACAGGGATTCCAAGGACTGGTGAGCAGGTCCGTCACCACTATGTGGACCTGAAGAGACGCAAGCAGGACCAATTGAACCTTTGGATCCAGGAGGCCCGACAAATGCCCAACGCCCCACTACTGAGTAAGTTACATTTAATTATGTATGTAAGAAATTAAATTAGCTGATATTATGGAGATGTGTATTCCAATATTACTCCATTTATATTACAGCTGCAGGTGTCCGTTCTGCGAACCGATGAGCCTATGGCGATAGGCTGGTGCGGTTGCGCCACCATGCAGGTCAGTAATCCACACCCAGTAACTGTAAAGAAATATAAAAGTATGACAGTTGCAAAAGAATGCAGTGTAGTCACTAACTAATAAAATGTGGAAGTAACAGTGTAAAAGTGTTTGCAAGTATTGCTTGATTACAAACTGTATTTCAGTCCGAAATTCCAACAGAACAGTGAAAATGTATGAAATAAATTCTGAAATAAATATGCCCCACCTATAATATCATAGTGCATATCATAGCCTAGAAGTAAGTACCATCCTGAATAGTAAAATGAAAACAAGTGAGAGGGTGTGAGAAAGAGTCATGAATCCACCAATAAAGTAGTAATAACCCCTGTATAAAGTATACTGCAGTCAGTACAGAATGAAATGAATGTGACAAGTAGAACCAAACTGCAAAATGTGTCCAAAGTGTTGCTGCAGCTGGAATGTGTATCCCAAAATCTGGATATGTTGCTCTCAGTCTGCAATATGAGATAGTATGATTGTCTGAAATATCAAACATCCACAGTTGTCTATAGCTATATAAAGCAAATGTAGCAGGATGATGTTGCTGAACAAAGCCAGATATGAACGTGTATGAATAACAATAAAATGTATATTGATGTAGCATGAATAGTCGTATCACCAAAGTGAATTAGTTATCATATAGGAAACTGTAGTTAAAACAGTAGTGTGTATATATCTGTAGCTATTAGAAATGTACAGCATATGTATTGGTATTCGAAGGTGTTAATAATATTTTCTTCACCCCACCCTATAACCACATATACTCCATTCTACGTGAAAATGGTATGTGCAATCACAATTAACACCCCTGGACATTTGTCCTGATGGGTCCTAAATATTTGCATGTCCGTTGATACATCTGCCCTGTTCATACATCCAAACCTGATGGCCTGTTGCCATCAATCAACCCTGCATGTTGTTGGACTGTGTATTGCTGTTCAAATTATACATGTGTTATGCTTGCTGTTCAATGGTGTGAATATCTGGGTGTTTGGTTAATGGGAATACTAATGCATGCTGTTACAACTAATTGCAAATGGTATTGTATGTTACTAACCCAAACTGTCATGACATAATGCAAAACATAGAACGACAGGGAAGGCGGGTCCCAGCGGACCCACCTCACCCACCTCAGCTGGCGAGTGCACCTGGCACTAGTGCCCAGTCTGGACCCTCCTCCGGTGGCCCTGTGCCACCTGCAGGTGGAAGCGCTGCAGGGGATGGGGCTCGCCCCCCCTCTGCAAGTGTGGCCAGAGGAGAACCACCACTCACCCTCCGTAGCATCCGGACTGTGGTGCGTAGGGAGATTCGGGACTCTGTTCTCGAGCCCCTACGCCAGCTTGAGGCACGGGTGGCACAACTTATGGGCATGCCTGTTGCCCGGCCTACACAGCCCCCAGCACAGCCCCGTCCTGGGCAGTGAAGGAACAGTGGCAACTGCCTATGGGTGGGGATATCAGTTCCACTGTTGCCATCTGTGGGCTCATGGGCTCTGGATATCCAAACCTCCGTCCCCGTCAATTGTGTAACCCCCCCACACATGTCAGACACCGCCCCTGTATGCGTCTTGTTTGTCTTGTCTGTTTACCTATCCAACCTACCTCCCCAGCTGTACTGACTACCTTCACCTGACATACCACTCTCACCTGAAAAAAAAAAAAAGGGCACTCTGTACCCACAAAAAAATTACGCCCCATACATAGCTTCCCATTCCGCACATATGTCTACCAGACATGGAAACTATCAATTACAATTGGCTGTACAACAAGTATTACTGTTGTCCTTACACCTCTCTCAGGGGTGGAAGGTATCAAATGTCACACCAAATTACAAACATATGCACAGCTGTTGCTGATGAAGAAATGGGCAGCTATGGGCCTTACCTACATCCCTCCTGCAAAACCCAAGCTTGTTTCCCTACTGTCTTACCCTCTTTGTGACCCCTTTTTCACCACTTTTCTGTCTCCCCATTTTAATTTCTTTCAAAGAAAATAGCGTGGGTGTGTGCAAGAGTAAGCACGTTTAAGCGGTTGTAAGCGGGTGTACCGCGTGTGTGCGCGGAGCTAAACGCCAGTGCGCATGCGTGAGCTCCGCGCAAACCAGCACTAACCTGGTTACAACTGCTTAAAAGTGCCTTAGTCATTTTGATTGACAGGTCTTGTAGCCAGTTCAGAAGCAAAATACAATCCCACTGGCAGTCCTGAACCCAGGACCTTGGAAACAGTAGTCTGCATGACTTACCACTAAGCCATGACTCTTATACAAGAACATTGTGCTAAAATAAATATATCATGTAATAGTAGGAATGAATGTAAAGGGAATATAGATGTGTAGTACACAAAGCATGCCATTTAGAATTACTATCAAAACTAGTGGATTTCCATAATAGTAGTGTGTGAACAGAAACAGCCATGCTAGTTGGTAGCTAGTAGGTAATAATGTCACTATAGCACCTTGCAAGCCACACACATACTCACAGCAGGATAATCACTGCCCATACCCCACAACCTCTTACAGGAACACATCTGGACCAAGTAATAAAATATGTGGAGCAAAGGCCCAAAACCAGGGACACATTACAAATAATGTTACAACAAACGCAGACAGTTCAGAAAGTAACAGGGTCTGCATTTTGTGGGATGTTTGGAAGGGTATGAAGTCTGAAACTTGAATGTTTGTCACCATATTCTGACTTGAGCCCAGAGTGATTTGCCAGAAAAAGGTGTGCATGAGATATTGACCAAAATATGAGGCAGAAATGTGGACAACCTGCAAATATCTGTACACATGATGGGTCTGACACCACCATATTTGAATAGTTAAGAGCCTAGACATAGCAACAGTGAATGACTTACAGGGATGCCCCACAGACTCCATGTGAAATGTACAAACAGTAGGCAGAAAGGTGTAATACACGCAATGGTAACTATGGATTCCTGAAAGTATTCACCACTTGCATGGCAGAAAAAGTGTAGTAATACATATGCTCATGCTAACCCACAGTCACAACTGCAGCATACCAGACATTTTAATGGGTGTACCCCACTGATATGTACCATTCCATGAGGCAGATAACAGATGAACCTGAAAGTCTCTGGGGCCTGCTCAGCAGCATACTCAAATACCCTAATAGATGTCAAGGCCCACACCATGGCCAGACCACATTGCATGCTGTAACACCCTAGCAGATATAGCAAGCATTCCAAGGTGTGAATGTACATGGAAAATAGGAAAGCTACAGCAGCACACTACAGTCAGGACACCTAGCAGGCATACAAGTAGTGACGTAAAGGGCAAATATTGAAGCCTTAGCAACAAAGTGCAAGCAAAAGTGAAAGGAAAGCACACACACACACACATTAACAGTAGTAGTAGTTGTAGGTGTCAGTGTACATACACAGTTAGTACAGGAAACTGGAGAAATGAATGGAGGAATGTTAATCTACAACACAGCTGGAAATATGAGAGAGATACCAACCTTTACACTCACAGAACATTGTCCACAGCATAACAGCATGGTCCCTGCCCTTAAAATCTGAAAGGGCTATGCCTATCTCACATACCTTTTTATAGCACTGTTCTGAAATCACAGTGAAAACTGCAATCAGTACACAACTGGCTGCATGCAATTAGCAAATGCTGGCTAACAATTGGTGCAGAGGCCATCACATGGGCATATGCAGATACCTACAAAAGTATGCTGTACTCCCAGTCCACACATGCAATACTTTCATTGCACCATGAGAAGGACGTGAGAGACAGACAGAGAGACAGAGAGAGAGAGAGACAGAGACAGAGAAAATTGCAATTAAGCAGACACAAACAAATTGTTCAGCAACAGCCACCTGAAAGCTGACAACTGGGAAGTGGAGCAGCAGGACAGAGAACCAGATGGCAACACAAGCAGCTGTGACAAACACAGGTAATGTAAAGTAATACTATAAAGGTCTACATACTGTGAACCCTCCATATGTGTCATTGGTCTGTATCCATATGTATATGAAGATGTGTAAAGGGCAGGGGACATACAGCAACTATCAGTGAAGGCTGTACATACATTTGTATGTGAGAGCATCTATGTGCACATATCAATGTTGGTTGATTGTAGGTTGTAGTGCCATGTACAAAGTAGGTTTCACAGTTATGTATGTTTAGCAGTATGTTAGTGTGTGTATACAGTATGGTAGACAAACATGTTGATATACCTGTCTATCATATGGATACGTATGTATGTCAACATATGTATGTGTATATATATATATATATATATATATATATATATATATATATATATATATATATGATATGCATATATGTATACATACATAGAGAGAGAGAGATGTAGGAATACATAGACAGATGTAGATAGAATATTGTACAAACATATATATGTAATGCACACATACAGATATAGATATATGTAGATACATATACATAGACAGACTGATCTGACTATCTACAGGTATGACTGTATATGACGACCTTCAACACACCCTGTCCTACCCCCTCTGTCACTCTCACCCCCTCTGTGCCCCCCCTCCACATCTATAGCAATATATGTACATCAATATATATATGTGTATATGTATACAGACATCTGTTACAGGAGGTTTGGGAGGTCACTCTTTGAAAGTTCTAGCTTGGCTGGAGTTTTCATTTAGTTTTTTTCTCATTGGTTTTTCAGTGTGACCTTTTAACTCTTTGTTTTTATATATATATATATATATATATATATATATATATATATATATATATATATATACATATAGATATATCTATATATATATATATATATATATATATAGAGAGAGAGAGAGAGAGAGAGAGAGAGATGTATATAAATTCTGAGTGAGGCACATGTGTACAGATGTATTGCAACAGGTGCCTGGTGACAAAGGCATGGAGTAAACACCAGTGTCAAAACCGGAGTACCATACCACATTTCAAATCACCTACACCAGTAACCACCAGATATGTGATTGGCTGCCCACCACTGCATGTGTCAGGGTGAACAGGGTCATAAATGTGTACAATAGTGGCCCCAATGATATTCACAGTGGCACACTATCCCTGGAATACCTGCACATGGTATGTGTCAGTGAACATGGTGTGTCAGCTATGGACATGTAGGTCGGTGTACCCTCCACACCACATAATGGATGCCATGGTATGGACCTCACATGACAGCTACAGATATGGAGAAGGACACAGTGACATGTACAACACTGTGACAATGCACTCAAACACATTACCAATGCACAGTGACTGACAACACCACAGAGTACACATATACTACCCACATAGAGGTTACCACTCCCGGATTTACATATGTAAGTCACACCCATGACAGATGTCCAACAACCATAGTAACACCTCACACCATCCACAACCTAAATGACTGCTGTGTGTCATCCGTGCCACTGCAATAGAGTGCACATGTGGAGGTAAAAGTTCCTACCCACAGATAAGACATACCCTGCAATAAACCACACGGTGTTAAGAAGCAAGACTCCCCATGAGTACATGTCACACATACCCCTGCTGAATGTTAGATAGGTAATATGCCATATGAGTCACCCTGTGTAACTGTGTGACAGCAGCAGGTACCATCACACCACATGTGTCACAATGGTCAGGGTAGCAGAACAGTATGCTGCTGTAGTCCCAGGGGCAATAGCATATTGTATAGTATTGTATTGTAATGTAATGTATTGTGTTGTATTGTATTGGTATGTTGAGGTGCCTCCTTCGTGGAGTGGAACCACTGCTGTTGTGCGCCAGTGTACAGGTACATATCCTGTAGTCAGGATAGTGTTACATAGCACTTCTGTATGTGTGTTTAGCTCCTGTCAGAGTTTATGTAGCATGCAACTGGGGATACCATCAGGTCCCATTCATGTTGTGTATTCTGCTTTCCTGAGGGTGGCTCTCACCTGGACATCTATGATGACAGGGAGGTTACAGTCAGCTGAGATAACTATGTCTTATTTTGGGGGAGAGGGCGGGGTGAAACCTGCACTGAACCTGTCTGCCACAATGTTGTCAATATCTGTGGTGTCAGTGAAATATTTGTTGTTGTGTACTAACTATGGGCATAGAGGATGGATTCTGACCAGGTTGCTAACATAACTGAAGAAGGCCTTCTGGTTATCTGTAGTGTCCCTCATGATTTCCCTCTCAAAGTTGCCCATGGATGTTTGTATGATGGAAAATAGATCCTTACTAGTGCTGCTCAGACTTGCCCTCCCTTTATGGAATTATGCTCTGTCTTGCAGTAGCTTCCATCTTCTGTAATACAATCTGTCTATGGCTGGGGTCCACCAGACAGGATGCTGTCCCTTTGTGGAAAGTGTCTTGGTCATATATGGGATTGCATGATCCATGCATTCTCGGAGATGTCTGTAGAAAGCAATTGTGTAGGGGTCAGCATTGTGGGTTGTATCTGCCACTGGCCCAGTGGGCTGAAAGGATACCATGTTACTGTTACAAAGTGTAAAGTTTGCATCTGTAATGTTATTCACTATAGTCGTTTGTGCTGGTGGTGGAGGTGGGATATGTATATCCAGGGCAATCAGTGTGTGGTCAGCTCACAGTAGTTGATGATGTAGGCCATACAGTACCTAGATACAAACCCCCAGAGTGAGGAGGTGCTCTTGACCTGAATCAGTGTTCTGACTGCTGGGGTTTGGTAGTATGTCATATGGAGTGTGCCAGGTACTGTTGCACAGTTGCTGGCTGAGCACTGATACCTGGCCATTTACATGTGTATCCACCAATAGACAGACAGATGCTATATATGTGAGATATGTTGTATCATAACAGTCGAGTAGCATGTGTAGTATGTGTGCCAAATTCTGCTGACATATATTGCTGATATCAGGTTATTTTCTTTCTCAGGTACATGGCCCACCCACTTACTCCACAGCTGAGGATGAGGAGATACACCAGAGCCTGGTGCGGGATTATGCAATACTCTTTTCCCGCACCAGCCAGAATTAGCAGGAGAGGGCTGCACTGTGGCAAGACCTTGTCTGTCGGGTAAATGACATAGGCACGCATAATAGGACATATGAGCAGGTGCGACATCACTGCAGTGATTTAATCAGACATGTCCGTCAGCGTGCGTCAGATATCCACAGGCAACAGGTCGCCACAGGTGGTGGGGTGGCTACACATCCCCACTCACCAGACTGGAGGGACTACTCATGAGTGTAGTGGCTCCAGTCTGCCAGCAACAACAACAGCAGCAGACATGCATTATGATGGAGGCTGGAGCCACGCAGCAGCAAGACAGTGAACGTGCAGGTAATATGCCATATGTATAGTTGACTGTTGTGTACACTGGTAGTTAATGCATGTGTGAGGTGTGTCCTTGGTTTGTAGCTGTCACCATAGTATTTAATGTGCAAGTGTGATATCCTCAATATTAGCAGCTGACCTGTGAAAGGCGACTGTTGTACTACTGACCTGTATCATACTCAGTAACAATGGCACAGTTGTGCCCACTGACATTAGTTTCTTCACGTCTGCAGGCCCCTCTGGTATAACAGCAATGCAGCCTATCCATGCTGGTGAGTGTGTATTAACAATTCCTGTAATAGTCTTGATAGTAATAGTACTATTTGGCTCACTTAGTAGTGCTCTTTGTATGCATGTAGGTGTGTCTGTGTCTGTGTGTTGATATCACGCATACTGAGTACTGTACAATTGTGTGAAACTGTGTGCATGTGTGCATGTGTGCATGTGTGCACCTGTGATGTGTGCATGTGTGCATGTGTGCACCTGTGCATGTGTGCATGTGTGCATGTGTGCATGTGTGCACCTGTGCATGTGTGCACCTGTGCATGTGTGCTTGTGTGCATGTGTGCATGTGTGCACCTGTGCATGTATGCATGTGTGCATGTGTGCACCTGTGCATGTGTGCATGTGTGCATGTGTGCACCTGTGCACGTGTGCATGTGTGCATGTGTGCACCTGTGCATGTGTGCATGTGTGCACATGTGCATGTGTGCATGTGTACATGTGTGCACCTGTGCATGTGTGCATGTGTGCATGTGTACATGTGTGCACCTGTGCATGTGTGCATGTGTGCATGTGTACGTGTGCACCTGTGCATGTGTGCATGTGTGCACCTGTGCATGTGTGCATGTGTGCATGTGTGCATGTGTGCACCTGTGCACCTGTGCATGTGTGCATGTGTGCATCACTGGTAATGTGTAGACATTGTAAACTGTGTTTCCTGTTTCCCTCCCACAGGTTCTGGTGCTGCTCTGGTGTCATGTAGCAGGGAACTTGAATCAGGTGCCGTGGGTACTGATAATGATGACATCTGTGTAATGGCACAGGAAGGTATGCCAGGATCCGCCATTGGTCAGCCGATTGACAGTACACAGCTGTCGACCCCATCAATGCGCACAGTTATCCTGCCAATACACCCTTTGTCACCAATGTCCCTAGGTGATGGACAGCATACAGTGGGCATTGACCAGGGTAATGTGGTATCTGTGGCACATGCCTCCCCACACAGCAGCCATGGGCATGGCCCAGAGATGGTACCACACAGACAGATGTCCAGGGGTTCTCGTGGGAGCATCCGTGGGCGTACTGCCCCTTTCAGACGTGCCCACAGAGGTCTTACAACCTCAGCTATGTTTCGGGCTGTCATGCAGGCACAGTCACGTATGGAACGGAACACCAGACAGGGTCTGAGGGAGCTGACAGCATTTCGCACAGCCATGACTGACAGTATGAGTGACATTGCGGCTGCCATCCGTGATTTCACTGATGTCATAGACAGACGTTGTGGGGACATATTAGACCAGTTCCACAACTACATGTCCATGAGCCAGGGCGATGGTGGGCAGTTGAGGCGTCAACATGGCCGTATGCCAGCAACAGCAGCAGCTGGCAGTCGTCGCGGATGACAACAGGGCCGCGGCCGCCCCCGTAGTGCCAGCAGCAGCCCCAGCAATGCTGGGTCTGTGCTGTCATCAGACCGCCCCAGGAGACCACGTGCACGTGGCTCTGGCCAGGCCCGACAGAGATCTGTGTCCAGTCAATAAACACCTGCTTCTGATGACAGTACCTAGTCTGGGTTGGTACCGGATACGGTCCATAGCACACCTGCAAGGCACAGGTACTGTGTCCGTGGCCAGAGACACTGATCTGTATGACCTGGCAGGTACAGTCTGTGGCTGTCCACAAACACCAGTATACGGCAGCCATGAGGTGGAACTGTGTGCATCCATACACACATGCAAATTGACAACACCTAGGGCTACCGCATACACGCACAGACTGCATCAACATTGCCCCACCTTCTACTGCTGTCCCTCACCAACACACATACACATACATGTCAATCGGTGGTATCGGTGGCTGACTCAGGCATACCAAGTTCACACCCTGTGCATATGATGAAACTCTGCCACCTCCTGCAATCTGTAACAACTGTGCAGGTACAGGTTAACATGTTGCTGATGCACAGGGTGACCACATAGATGTGTAGTAATAGTATCATGTTGTTAACAGTACTGTGTGCTGAATTAATTGTGGGTATATCACAGCATGCCCGATGCAGTAAGTGTGTGATTGTCATGTACTGTTGTCTACACCCATGGTAAGTACCATAGTGTATCATCTGCACATGTTGGCATACTGGTGGTAATGATGTCAACAGAAGGCTACATACATAGGTAGCACAGGGGATAAGGTAATGAATGTAGTAATACACAATGATGGACATGTAAACTGCAAGTGGCATGTTGCCCACACTGGACTCTGCAATGCAGATGTTTGAGGATGTTGATATGTGTGCAGTACTACACGACTGCTACAGGACACACAGGAGCACCCTAGCACTGCAAGCTCACATCTCATACCATGCTAGACAGCCCCAACACACAAAACTAACTGTCACAGGAGGGAGAGTCCCCATATATGTCAGGGATACTGTGGTGGCAGGCCAGGTAGCATACATCCTACTAAGTATGGAACCACTGAGTGAAGGCTCAGTGTCTGTTATTTGACATGTGTATTACTGCAGGTATGAGCACATGGGTTTCCATCCAGTTATTGTACATCCTGACAGTACATGGTCTGTACACTTGTGTGCGCTGAGACTGGACCCTAGCCATCTGACCCATGTATTGCCATGTACATGTGCATAGTGCCTGCATATTTGCAGTGTTACCTACTAGAAGTGGTACAGCTTGTTTGTTGTACAATGGACTACATGCAGCCCTGTTTACTGTAGCTTTGTTTGCATGCATGTTTGCTTGCAATTACCCTGGAATACTGATCACACCTGCAATGCATAGTTAAAGAGCTTCTGTGGACTCCTAGTGCCATCTTCATAGCTTACTATATGTATGTCCATATCTCACTTGACAGGATGTCACTGTTTGTCCTGTTCACATGTACATTGCCTGTGACACAGTGCATATGACTTACCTGGCATGTGTCCACGTCAGCAGTCATATATGCTACTGCTAGCTAATCACAGGCACTACACCTTCACATATTCATCTTCTGTTGAACTACCTGCTTCGCTAGGGACGGCCTGCACCTGTCACCCTGGGCTTTCAGATATTGGCAAAGGCTCTTGCTACCCCCATAGTGCCTATGTTAGGCAAGGCTCAAATGACAAACCCACCTTCATAGGTATCACAAGGGATACGAAACTAAGAGTAATGCTACCCAACGCCAGAAGTCTAAACCTCCAGATGCATGCACCCGAAACTCTCCTTGGCATGGAGAACATCGATATCTGTGCAGTAACAGATGCCTGGTTCAGGGCTACTGAGAGCACACCAGCACTACCAGGTTTAACCTGGTTCAAACCTGGTTGATTTCTTTGAAACAGTCACCAAGGCCATTGACGAGGGGAAGGTGGTTCACACAGCCTACCTGGACCTCGCAAAAGCCTTCACAACAATACCCCACTTGGGCATTCTAGAGAAGCTCACCAGCTTAAATATAAGCCCCTATGTCACTAGATGGATTGCACACTGGCTCAAGGACAGAACCCACATGGTTAGAATTGCTGGAGCCATGCCAGACTCCAAACCAGTTACGGGTTGTGTCCCACAAGGCTCAGTCCTGGGACCTCTCTTGTTTGGTATATATTTATCGGAGGTACAGGCCAACACGGACGGACTGTGGCTGACCAAATATGCAGATGACTGCGAACTGGCCACCATAATCGACTCTCCAGCCGACACAAGCATCTTCCAAAGGGGCATCATAGAAACAGACAACTTGTGCCAGAGCCATGGCCTTCAGCTGATCAGTGTTTAGAAAGGGAAATGTGCATCCTGTAGTCTGTTCACCTAGTTGCCAAAAGGGACATTTCCCTCACACACACTAACCCCCCTCAGCCAAAAATGCACACTTGCCATTTGCAGGATTCAAACCCCTATCTGACTATGTTATGATACTCGAGACGTGCGCATTAGCAGAGTGTGCTATTCGCATTACTGGGAGGTTTCCCTTCTCTTGCTGTACTTATAGGGTGCTGACATCATCAGTGTTTAGAAAGGGAAATGTGCATCCTGTAGTCTGTTCTCCTAGTTGCCAAAAGGGACATTTCCCTCACACACAATAACCCCCCTCAGCCAAACACACACACTTGCAGGATTCAAACCCCTAACGAACTATGCTATGACACTTGAGATGGATGCATTAGCAGAGGGTGCTACTCGCATTACTGGGAGGTTTCCCTTCTCCTGCTATACTTATAGAGTGCTGACATCATCTGTGTTTAGAAAGGGGAATGTGCATCCTATAGTCTGTTCTCCTAGTTGCCAAAAGGGACATTTTCCTCACACACACTAACCCCCCTCAGCCAAAAACACACACTTGCCATTTGCAGGATTCAAACCCCTGTCTGACTATGTTATGATACTCGAGACGGATGCATTAGCAGAGTGTGCTATTCACATTACTGGGAGGTTTTTCTTCTCTTGCTATACTTATAGGGTGCTGACATCATCAGTGTTTAGAAAGGGAAATGTGCATCCTGCAGTCTGTTCTCCTAGTTGCCAAAAGGGACATTTCCCTCACACACACTAACCCCCCTCAGCCAAACACACACACTTGCCATTTGTAGGATTCACACCCCTACCTAACTATGTTATGACACTTGAGACGAATGCAATAGCAGAGCGTGCTATTCGCATTACTGGGAAGTTTCTTTTCTCCTGCTGTACTTATAGGGTGCTGACATCATCGGTGTTTAGAAAGGAGAATGTGCATCCTGTCGGGAGGCAGACACCAAGCACACTCTGGCTAAGCTGTCATTCCCTAGGGCAAACAGCCTAGTGTTGACCTCTACACCCATATGTTTAATTGTCAAATGCACATTATTTGTTGCTGATAGACTGTTTGCACATCTTTATTGCCATAGCATTCCCTGTTTGTATGAACAACTTGTGCATCTGTGGAAGATGTTTGCATATGGGAGGGATCCACTATATCACGTATGTCTCTGTAGTCATTTAACTGTGTGCACTGGGCAGACTGCTGTAATGTGGTTGGTTCCTGGAATAACACGTAAAATACCAGATATGTGTGGCCAACTGCTAAACTGAGATTTGGCCTAAGTGTGTGAGCATGCCCAGCTCAGCCTTCCCATGGCATGTTGTCTGACATATGTCTCATTTATCAAAGTGTGTGAGCATGCCCAGTGTGAGCATTCCATATGTTAAACTCTGCAGCCCACCACATTTGTGGATGAGTGTGAACTTCAACAAATATCACCCGTTTATGGTTGTGTGTTGTGTGTCATGTTGTGTAGTTACTGTACAACTGCTTTGTGTGTGAACACAACAGGATTATACTGTGCCTGCAGTGTTTGCATGGGATACTTTGCATACAGTTGTCAACATCCTTTCACACTGACCTAACACTGTAGTACTGTATAGTGTACTGGTAGTACTTTGACTGTGGTGGACAGTATCCTGGGCTTTAGTGCTATCACTGCTTTACATTTCAATAGTGAGCACAACAGCCTGGTTAGGGGCCAGTTGTGTACATCTGACCATGCTGCATTCTGTTCAGATATGAACTACTTAAACCAGGCTTGTCCAACATTGGTAGTGTATTCCACAACATAGGTGTAAATTTGCAAACACTAGCGATGTGCCCTAGTCCATGTCTAATGCTAGTTGGAGAGTGTGTTTGTCTTTCAACACACATTGTAAGTGGAGTTTGCCATGACATATGTCATGGTTAGTATACTGTGCCTCTGTCTACCTGTGACATGACAGTGATACCCAGGATAAAGCTACCATCTCCCATCCACTCATCAATATTCCTATTGAGGAAAATTGATAAGTGACTCTATGGGTAGCCTGTACTGGGAGTTCACTCATGGGTGGGGGTGGCTTCTGTGTTATGGATCATGCAGTACAGCTTGTCCTATGTAAGTCAGTGCTGGGGTTCAGGTCTCTCATGTGCATAGCTCACTGCCATTCAGATTGTACAAGGTGCAGCATGTTTATTGATACCAGCAACACAGGCAACACATGGCATCTGTGCAAGCTCTTTGATACTCCTGGTGAGGTACTGTTGGGGACTTTACGGTTGATGGAGGTGTCTGCTGAGGTACATCCCACAGGGGCTATTGTAGCCAATTGTACCGCTGATGAAGGATGACTGCAGAGCCACAATGACCTCCCCTTATCTAGATCTGACAACCTTCATGATTAGGTGGGTATATGGTATGTTTCTGTAAACACTACAGCACATGTTTGTCCAATGCAGGATATCTATCACCTTGTGTCCCCAGATCTCTCATTACATGTTAACTACGTAATGGGTTAACACCTATGTGGTAATTGGTGGGCACTTACTGTATATCCACGGGGGTTGACTATACACTTTTCTGCAATTAGCTTGCTGACATGGCTATGGCACCAGTTGTCTGTTTCTATGTGGCCCTTTTGTGGGATGCTTGTGTCAGCTGGTGGATCATATATGATGAGCAGTTTGTAGTCCTCTGCAAACATGTTCAGACACAGTCCTTCCATGTTTGCCTGTACCTATGGGACATATATACCAGATGAGGGAGATCCCAGGACCAAGCCTTGTGGGATGCCAGTTATATCTGGTTTGTAGTCTGACATGGCTGCAGCATGTCTGACCATGTCTGTTCTGTCCTTAGTCTGGTTTGCAACCCCTCTACTGACATAGGGGTTTATATTTAAGCTGGTGAGCTTATCTATAATGAACACGTAGGGTATTGTATAGAAGCCTTTGCAAGGTCCAGCTACGCTGTGTGGACCACATTGCCCTCATCAATGACCTTAATGACTGTTTCAATTGAGTCAAACATGTTTAGGGCAGGATCTGCACTTAAGAAAGCCACACTGGGTAGGGTCCGGTGTCAGTAGGTCCCCAATATCTTTATGTCTGCGGTACATGCTGATCCTTTCCATAGCTGTGCAGACCGAGCTTCTCAGGATTCTGGGGTAGTAGTTTTCAGTATCCATTCAGGCAACACCTTTGTTGAGAAGGACCACTGTTGTTGTACACTGCTCTTTGGGTACCTATTCTGTGGTAAGGCTGACATTGAGCAGTAGTGTGATTTGGCATTCCATTCATCTTGGAGTCCATGTTGGACTCAGCCCAGGACACCATCTCATACCATTGCTGCTGTGTGTTTTGCTTTGTAGATGCTGGCTGTTACCTCAGCATCTGCAATGTCAGGGGGCCAGCGGTCTGCTGGGATAGATATTCTGCATTCTGGCGGGGGGGGGGGTTGCACTGCACCTGTCATGATGTATGTTGGCAATATGTGTGTGTGTTTGGTATGTTGTTTGTGATATCTGTGTGATTCAGAGCATATCTGTGAATTCCCAACACAGTTCCTACCATCAGTTGTGAAAGCCTTAGGATTATCCTTAGTGTCCTATACAATTTTTATCTTCATAGGTTCATAGGTTCATACTAGGCTATCCACCCTAGGGCATTTGTTAGCCTAGCCAGAGTGTGTGTGGCTTTTGCCACCCCTTGCTATGTGAATATTATGGCCATTTATGATTTGCTTTGCTGTGCCTCTGTCTGGACATGACACAGTGAAGACCCCCAGTGTAACTCTACAATCATCCATCCACTTGGCAAGATTCCTGTTGAAGAGTGTCAGTGAGGGGCTCTGCCTAACATGGAGTGGGATTCTGGTCCAGGGTGTGGGGAGCCTCTGGATTATGTATCTGTCCCTCCAGCACATCCTATTTCATTATCTGTTGAGGTTGACATCTCTCACTCTCACAGCTCTGATGGCTTTGAGTTTTCTGGGGTGGATCATGTCCATTACTCCTGTGTTGGGCATGGCCTTCTACAACAGGCATGCAATGCCTCTGTGTAGGCAGTATGTGACTGCATTCAGCTGGGGTGTCTACAGCCAGGCAGCATATGACATATATTTGAGACCCTTTATCCTCTTGGAGAGGTACCTTTGAGGTCTTTCTAACTGCTGCAGGTGTCAGGTAAGGTACATCCCATATGAGGCATTGTACTAGATTATGGGTGTGATAAGAGAACAGTATAGGGGCACAATGACCTCTGTTGACGTAGATGTGAATCCTTTCCTGATACGGTGTCAAATGTAGACAGTCTTCCTAGCCACATTGGCAATGTGAGTGTCACATAACAGGTTACTGTCCACTTGTGTCCCTAGGTCCCTGATTACTCCTTCCATACATAATGGTTTACCACCTATGTGGTAATTTGTGGTACCTTGTTTGGTATTTGGTGGGACATTCATACTGTCCAGTGTCTTCAGGACGGCTGGGTGGGGTTCCTGTGTGTGAGAGTGTGGTCTGTAGCATGCTACAGACTGTACAGCAGTCTTGCCTACAGTTAGTTGCACATGGGTGGACTCCAATGCCTTGTGCATTGTCAGTTACCTGGACGTATGGGTGTCTGTGCTGAATATGGATACTCACCCTCCTTTTATGTTTTGTTCCAGGTTTTGGGGCCATGACACATGATATGTGGTATAACCTGGTAGTGCTGGTGTGCTGTCAGGAGGCTTGCAGCAGGTTTCTGTCACTGCACAGACATCGATATTCTCCATACTGGGGATGGCCTTGGGAGCATGCATATTGGGGTTTACACATCTGGCATTGGTCAGCATTACCCTTATGTTTCTTTCCACTTATGATTTCTAAGGTGGTGGGTTAGTCTTTTCAGCCTTGCCTACAAAAGGCTCTATGGAGGTGGCAAAGGCCTTATCCAATATCCAGATGCCCAGGGGTAACAGGTGCAAGCCATCCCAGGAACAGCTGCGTGGCTTGTCAAGCATGACATCCCAAGCAGACAGACATTGGATCCCCTTGGAATGACACCAGTAAGTGTGCCACTTGCTATGACTGATCATTCCGTGTTTGTACTGTGGCATTATTCTTGGTAAGGGTAGGAAGCTGCAAACGGTGAGTGTCATACCGGCCTGGACTACATAATCAGAGAGCTCATCTATGTCTCTTTTCATGTAGTCTAGGGAGGTACATCTCAGGTCATTCACACCAGCATGGACTATGACTGCATCATATTTCTACTTGCTTTGGAGTGACCTGCATACTTCTGTTATGTGACATTGTGGCAGCCTACAGGCAGCTTACTGTACCCTTTCCCTTGTTCAGTCTGGTGTGCGGGACAGCAGTGTGTCTGACTATGGAGTCACCTATTACAACTGTATCAGGCATGTTGTTTCTCCTTCTGGCCTGTGACTGTTTGGCACACCAAATTTGTGTACTATGTGTTGCATGTGCTATGTTTGGAGGTTGTTTGATTGGGTGTCTGCTTTAGAGGCCTCTGTTGGTGTGCTGTGTTTGTAATTTGTGCCTCCGGGAATGTTTTTCTGTGTTTATGTCTTTGGTTTGCAGTTGTGATAGGTCTATGTGGGACTGTGTTTGTGGTGTGTGTGGTTACCTTCTCCTCCTGACTAGTTTTGGGAGTACTGAGTTGAGGGAGCTCAGCCTCCAGTTTGTATAGATGGTTGCATCTTTCACATATATTTGTATTTCTTGGGTGGAGTTGGGGGTTGTCTGTGTACTTGGGGCAGGTGTAACATTGCCTCAGGATTCACAGATTCAACTTGTTGTGGCTGGCCTTAGTGGATTGTATGTGTGGACATATTTTATTGCCATACTACTGATCAGTGATTACTTCATTGTTTATGTTTGCTCTATCATGTAGTAGCTTCCTCATTCTCTTGCATGGTTTGGTTATGGCTGGTGTCCACCATGCCAGATGCCTGCGTGTATGGCATTGTGTCTTGTTTTAATTTAGGATTGCATAATCCAAGCACTCCTGGCAGTGTTCATGGAATGGCTGTATTACAGGTTCTGAGGTGTGGCCCATATTTTGCACCTGCACAGGACCTTTAATGGATTCCACATCAGTTTGGAGGAGTGCAAATATTGCTTTACACATGTTTTTCACTGTGGTTTTCTGGCCAGGGACTATGGTCAGGATTTGTATATCCAGTGTGATTACTCTATAGTCTGGTTTTGCCAGTGAGCAATACACTTCTCGTCTTGCCATCCAGTACCCATGTTGCTGATTATCACATCCAGTATGCTTACCCCTCTTGTGGGAGTGGTACATTGTTCCTGGGCCTTTTGGTTTATGGATTCTATGAACTTTTGTCCTACACTGTTGGAGCTAGTATAATGCTCCCAGTCTATGTCTGGGTATTTTCAGTCACCCAATATAATGTGGTTTGGAGGACTTGATATATTCATGTATTCCAGCATAGGCCAGGTGCAGTTCCTGGTGTTGGGACAGTAGTCTGTAGCAGGCTATAAACTGGGGGGCAGTTTTAGCCACTGTTACTTGACCATGCCTAGTCCATGCTGCTTCTTGTTGTGGTACCAACATGGGGGTGTGGTTTTCCTTCACAATTCTTGCTAGTCACCCTCCTTTTGTAGCTTGTTCCATGTTTTGAGGCTGTACAGCACAGTATGAGGTGTAACCTGGTAGTGTTAGGGTGCTGTTGTGAGCCTTGACTCAGTTTTCTGTTACAGCACAGATATCAACATTCTCCATACTGGGTGAGTTTAGACTGCATGCATGTTGCTGTTTCGACTTATCTCTTATCTTATTCTTATCCCTTCTGATACCTATGGAGATAGGTTTGTGTTTTGAGCCTTACCTATTCAGGGCACACTGTGGGTAACAACAGCCTTTGCCAGTATCCATATGGCCTGCACTGATAGGTGCACGCCAGTTCTAGCAGGTGGAGCATCATGTCATGCTCAGCATGTCATCCCAGACTGGCACACATTGGATCCCCTTTGACTAACTGCGATACTTCAGTCAATTATTGCACTTGATCATCTCATTGTCATATTGTGGCATGATGCTTGGTGAGGGTAGGATGTTAGTCAGGGTCCTCAGGTGTGCATATAGTACATGGTGTTACATTACTTAACACATGGCATTCATACCTCAGGTGGTGCTGCAGGGCTGCCTATTTCGGATGCACATATTACACTCCCTGTGCATGTTTCTGAGCAGGTCATGTCATTTTAGGCATCCCTGTTATTATCTGAGTGAGTCAGAGGGGGTATCATTCCCAGGGTTCCTACTGAGCCAGTGTATGTGCTATGCGTTGCCTCTTTGCCAAGGCCAGGGCATACTGGGCATGCCTCCTTCTGCCTACTGGGGCAGGCTCAGGTTGTTCCTCCTCCGAGTCACGCTCTGCCTGTGATGGCCTTGGCAATGGTGGGGGGCTGTTTGGCCCGGCCCTATGATGGTCCTGCTGGCAGCTGTTTTCGCAAGATCATATTATGTAGCATAGCACATACCATGACAATTTGGGTACATGTAGTTGGTGTGTACTGCAAGGCTCCACCAGATGTGTCCAGACACCGGAACCGTGACTTGAGCAGCCCAAACACACGCTCTATTACATTACGTGTTTGTGCGTGTGCCTCATTATGGCGTTCCTGTTCAGGTGTGTGTGCGTTTCTGATGGGTGTCATCAGCCATCAGTCATGGCTCCAGTGCATAACCTGCATCTCCCACTAGGTGTCCGTGCGGGATGTCCCCATTGGCAAATGTCTGGTACAGCTGCGTCAAATGCCAGATGTGGGAATCATGGTAGCTCCCAGGACAGCCAGCACACACATTCATTATTATGCCCTGGGCATCACACACGACCTGGCAGTTGATGGAGGAAGCCCTTGCGGTTGATGTATGCCCTACCCCACTCACCGGCTGGTGCTTTGATACGTATGTGTGCAGTCTATTGCACCCACTACCTCAGGGTATTCCGCTATTTGCTGGAAGAGATGCATATTGCTGGCCAATACCTCACGGGCATTGGGGAAATATACATGATCACCGACATGTGCTGACATGGCATCCAGGAACTGGTGCAGTACCCTGGAGGCTGATGCCTGTGATAACCCCATCATATCACCAGTTGGTCTCTGGAAGGTACCTGTTGCTAGTATTCTTAGGCCAACACATACCTTGGTTTCCACTGGGATGGGTTCCCTCTGTTGGTTCTGTGTGTGAGGCGTGGCCTGCACAGCTCCACTATTTGCTGCAGGAGGTCTCTGTCCACTCTATAGCGCTCTACTATCTCCAGCTCATGTAACCCGTGGTAGGTGACCCTGGGCCTGTACACTCTTCTCCATCTCCTCACTGTGGGTTGTCTGGCACCATCTGCATTGTCACCACCCTCAGCAAGTCGCCTATGTCTCATTATGACAGCTATGGCAGCCCCTAACATTTCTGCTCTGAGTTCAGCTTTTTCAGTTTTCACTTCTAATAACTTACTCCTGTCTTGCAGTGTCTCTTGAGAGAAACATCCTGCACTGCTGTTTGCAGAGTTTTAAGTGCTGGGCTGGGCTACTATTCTGCCTGTGTAATTGCCTGCTTCTAATTGTTTTCACCTGCTAGCTCCAGCAGTATTCCCTGCTAGCTTCCTACTAGATCTGTTGCTTCCTTTTTCGTCTCTGTTTCCTCAGGGGGGAGGAGCAGCATGCATACCAGCAGAAACACGCTCACAGTGGCTTACACACACGCACACATGCTTACACGGTTCTGAATCTGCTTATTTGGGTTAAAACGCATGCACACCCACGCAAACAGTGTTAAACATCTCTAAACACGCTCCCACATGCTCAGTCTGCCTTACACACGTGCACACTGTCTTACTCGCGCTTCATGGCGTGCACACGTGCGCATGCACGCCCAGAAAGAAACTTTAGTGTAGGCAACAGTGTACACCTTCCATTTCTTGACTTTCTCATGCTTATCTAGTGGCACACCTCTTTCTATGATATGTGTCTGACATCTGTCATGTAACTCTGACCTCCAATGAACTGCATTTCTTTCTACCATTCCCCCCTGTGATGTCACCTATCTCCTACTCTGTTCCTCCCCCTTCTGTAACTCTTACACTACTCAGACTGTGCTCATTTGCTATGTGACAGTGGAATTCAGTATCCTAACAGTCATTTGCATCAGATTGCCTACTAATGCTTAGTTACATCTCTTAGACTCAGCTTCCCCCCTTAGCAACCACTACACGGTGGCCATGTTGGTTTTGGTCTGCTGGTCCCATTGACATTCCATGTATTGCATAAAACCCACATTTGTGGGTTTAAAACCTTCGTTTTTATGTTTTATACAGCGCAGCCTGTTTGCGCGGGGCTGCGCTGGGTTTAAACATCAGCGATCGCCGAAAAAAAAAAAATTTTTTTTATTACTTTTGCATCAGGTTACCTTGCCAATGGCCACATATTTGGCCATTGGCATGCTGCCTGACACATATGCACCCTTTATTTGGAGCTGACATGGCTCCATTGCGATTTTTGCAGAAACGTACTCAGTTGTCAACTGAGTACATTTCTGCAGCTAAAACGGCTCTTACACGGGCTGTTCTGGGCTTCCTGGATCGCTAATCATCCTCATTTGCATGCTATTCGGCTGCAAGTGAAGTGATTAGCTTATCCATGCTCACTCCGTGTAAGAGACGTTTTAGCTTGTCTCTTACACGGACTTTGGGCTGTTCCTGGATCGCGAAGGCTGCATGGAGTCTTACACTACTCTTAGACTCCGTGCAAGCCTTCGTGAATCCTGCTCTTTATCTAAGCAGCAAACGAATAACTCTGAACCAGCCCAGAAGTTGAAAATGTTGAAACACAGGTGCCCAGTAGGAAGGTATCTGGAATAAAGAAGCTGAACCACAACAATGATAGTGTTCCATTGAAGCCAGTGCTAAAATCTAGAAGGTTAAAATAAAATAAATAATAATAATACCATCTTAACAAGAGAAAACTACATAAACACATGCAGGGCTTTGGGTCAATATGACAGTATTTCTTGAGCTGCTTCTAGCATAGATATCACTAAAGACAAGTATTTGTTGAGATGTATGTTTAAAGAATATGTATTTACTAGGTGGACAGCATGTGTATTTATTAGGCAGAATATATGCATTAAGTTGTTGAGTGTGTACTGCTTATATTTTTATATAAATGTACATATATTGTTATGCTTATACCCACACAAACAAGCAGTTATTAAATGGGCAACACGAGTATATGTATTTATTCTCTGACTTTTTATGTATTTTATTTATATTCATCCACATGTTCTTGTTTTTACATTTTGTGCATGTGGTTTTTAAACAGTGTTTTTCTGACTTCAGCAATTAACTAAGGGCAAAACTTAACCATAGTAATTAATTGATTTCTGAGTGCTGAATTAACTTTGAGTGGTAGGATTGGTTGTTTTAGTAATGAATTAAAGTATTTAAGTGCTGTTGCTGTTTGAATGAACTGTCTGATGAAGCAATGGTTACCATTGCAAAAGTGCTCACCATTTTGTATTAAAAAAGATTTTACTTTGTCGTGGTTCAGCTTCTTTATTCCAGCTGCCTTCCTATTGGGCACCTGTGTTTCAACATTTTCAAATTATATCTGTTAAACATCCTTCCTTATGCATGCTGCATAACAGTGACTACTGTTTTGCTTGTAAATACTTTTTCTTCTTGCTTTGTCTATGCTGTGGAACTACTTGTTATAGTCTAGGAAGGCAATTCATAAAGATTACCGCAAGGTGTACACCTCACAGCAATTTTTGAAATTAAGAGACAGCCAGAGCACTATGTCAGGCTGTCTGCTAATTAGCCATGTGCTCTCTCCAGAACCACCTCCAAGAAGGCATCTGTTCTGTGTGCTGAGCGGTTCATAGATTAGCACAGTTGCTCCTTCCACATCAGGGTAGTGATAGGCAAAAGGCTGTTTTCATCCATGGTGGAATAGATAAGGTATGGGGAGTTTAATGGTCAGTTAGACTTAAAAAGTATGTGAGTGACTGTGTGGGAGGGGACTGTGCTTGCTCGTGTGCATGTATGTGTGTCTGAGGGGGCTGTGCATACATGTGTGTCTGTTTTCTGTCTCCCTGGGAGATTGTGCAGGTGGGTAGTGAGGGAATGAATTCCTGAGTGTGTAAGAGTGATGTGGTGGCTGGAGGGCTGCATGCTTGTGTGTGTGTGTATGTATGTTTGTTGTGTATATGTGTGCAAGTGTGGGTTGTGGTAGCTTTAACATCTCCACACACCCCTAAACTAATGACCATATATCTACAATACTGGTGGGGGGCCGCTAGCCTCCAGGGACTACTGCAATACAGTGATAGGGGGACCACTAGCATCAGGAATTACTGCAATATAGGGATGAAAAAAACATTAGCCGCTGGGGGTAACTGCAACACAGGAATGGGGAACACAAGCCAACATGGAGTACATGAAAAGTGTATGCAGTAAAGGCACTTAAATGGTACAAGGGTCAAGGGGATGAAGGGGGAACTCTAGTCACCAGGGAGTACATAAGATGTGTCCTGAAAAAGCACTAAAGCACAGGGACTGGGGGGTGAAGGGGGAACACTAGACAGTTGAGATAATAACTATGGTATGTCTTAAGGACACATGCAAACAAAAGGTGTCTGTAGCAGCTAGACACTAGGGAAAACTAATGTACCTTGGAAGACACTGGAGAGGGCCAGGAAACCTGTCACTCTCATATGCTGTTTGTGCTCTAGAAGGCATTTACTGAAGGCTAGGATTGTGAACTCACTTGTCTGGCATTACAGACTGCTATCCTCTGTGAAGTGTGGCATGGGAAAAGGAGACATTGTGAACTATCCAACATTCTGATCATTGGAGAATCCATTGTGAGACACGCTGATGTCCCTCTCACCAGGATGAGTAAGGAGAAAATCATGGTCAGTTGTTTATCAGGGGCCAGGATCTACCAAATTAGACAAGCAATCAGCTCAGGAGACCACAAGTACCATATGACTCAGTCATAGTCCATGTGGTGTAAATGACCTGAGACGTACCTCCCTAGACTATATGAAGAGAGACATAATGGAGCTCTTGGAATATGTTTCCCAGGCTGGTATGATCCTAGCTCTGATCAGCAATTTACCTTCTACAAGCATGATGCCACAATGTGAACAGAAGATGGCTAACTTTAAGATTTGGCTTACTTTCTGGTGTCATTCTAAGGTGTTGCAGTATATGTCAGCATGAAAGGAGCTGATCAGCCCTCTAGGCTTTCGAATATCAGCTAAAATATTGTCCTCTCTCATAGTGCCTTTTTTAGGCAATGCCAAACTGAAAATACTTCTGACATAGCCAATCAAAATCATGAAAACCTAAAGGTGTTACTGCTCAATGCTAGAAGTCTAAGCAAGAAACTCAACTCCCTATAGAAAGGGGGAATGCAAGGCTATAATGCCTTCCACACATTTAGACCAGCTACTATGCAGACAGGAACTAAAGGTAGAGGTACAATTTACATAAAAAATAAATGTACCTCAAGGCTCATCAAACAGGGCAATGCACTTTAGGTTCTCCATGTTCAAATCACCACAGGAAAAATCCCATACCATTTCATTGCAAGCTATATGTCCCCTTGTATGAACCAGGAAACCCTTGCCATGTATTTAAGCTTACTGGAAACACTCACTATCCAACCCAATACCATATTTATGGGCAGCTTTAATAACTCCACTATTAACTCTGAATTATATATGACACTAAATATGCAAGCACAGAGATTCCTAGATTTTGTAAACACAAACTTCCTGGACCAGACTGTCAATACACCAACCAGGGGTGCAAACATACAGGATCTGAAACTCATTAATATAGGAGAGTGCTGCACACCCCATAGTGTAATGTCTTCTCTGGTAAGGTCAAACTACAAAACTGTATCCTTTGAAGTAAAACTAAAACCTGAAACCCCAGTGTAGATCAGTATGCATGTATACCTTTAAGAAGCTTTCCATGGGCTTACACATGTGTATAAATACTAAGCACACTTGAACCTGACTGCCATTTTGTCGAGAGCTGTTGAGATGTAAGCATGCATGTCTGTGTAGTCTGTCAGTTAATCAGTTTGTTTATATTTTGTAATGCTGCTATCCACCCTGATGTGTTTCTGTGTAATAAAGCATATAAACAAACTACCCCGTCTGTTCATCTTCAATTGTAAACCAAGACGAGTGACATGGTGTCAGAATGGGATCCAGAATCAAGACCACCAAGAGGCACTCAGTTAATGTTGGTGGAATATAGAGGAATTGATCATCACTACTGCATGTACGACTTACAAAACAGGTCAGAAACAAATTCCAAGCATTAAAACTTGATTAAATGATTTCTTACTCAAATAATATAAAACAAAGAACTCAGAATGCTCAAAATGAATTTCCAGTTAAACGAAATGTCTGAAACTACGACATGTTGATAAAAAAATATTCAAAATAATTACGAAAATCTTTGCAATAATGTCTGAATCGTATAAAATGTATAAAATAAGGAAAACAACCTCATCTTTTCACTATGTGCTTCTTTTTCACATTAATTAAAGCTATTCAAGATGTCCGAGGTATACAGTGTTCGCAAGCTTGTGCAATATTACAGTGTATTTACTTCACAAAATACAGCCATTTCAAAGGATATTTCACAAAGTACAGTATTTCAAGGTTTATTGTGCATTTGAATGTTATTACAAGTACCTGATGTGTGTGCATGTTCGTACATAATTAGATGAGTTATATTTGCAGTATGTTTAAGCATACTTTGTTGGCATAGCTGAAGGATTTCGTAAACCACCTCCACTTGTATTTGATAATAACATTGCAGAGAATTGGAGAGTGTTTGAGCAAGAGTATGATATTTTCATACAAGCTGCATTTTCTGACAAAGATGACTGCACAAAGGCATTTATTCTGCTTAACTTAGCTGGTTCAGAAGCCATAGAAAGACTCATTTGTGTATGCACTTGCTGTTATTTGCAGGAGAGGGGAAAACTGCCATATAATGGTACCGGCTGAGCCAAGGGAAGACCCCGGGTACTTAAAATGTAAATTTAGAGAAATTTGTAACTCCCAAATGAACATTAGAATGGAAAGGCACATGGTGAAACTTTTGCAGCATATATAACTAACTTGAGAAACAAAGCTAAAACATGCAGATTTGGTGATTTAAGGGATGAGTTGATAAAAGACAGACTAGTATGGTATTAAAGATGATACTGTTGAAAGAATTTGCTTTGTGATAGTGATTTAACTTTGAGTAAGGCTATTGAGATTTGTCAGATATATGAGCTTACAGAAAAGCACACAAATATGCTTACAAGTGAGAAATGCATTCTTCCAGTATCTTTTAAGGCCAGTATTGATAGTATGCAGCACATGGTTAAAAGAAACAAGCCCAAGCACATGGCAGCAACTATGAGCCCTGTAACACTCACTGGGAAACCCCAATGCTTTCTAGTAAAGCAAATAGTCTCAGTGAAGCACAAGGGTGAGTCAGCAAACTCGAAGCATGTTTCCTCACCTAGCCTCATAGTCAACTGTCGTAATTGTGGTGGTAATCATGTGTCTAAAAGAGAAAGTGCTTAGCTTTTGGCCACCAATGCCACAGATGTAAAAAGTGGAATCATTTCCAAAGATTTTGTAAATCAAAAGATTCTCACTCTTTTATTAAAAGAGAACATTAAAAGGGACAAGTTGATCAATTAGAAAGTTGTAGCCCTACTTTTTATGTTGATGGTGTGTCAGTGCTTAATGAAAAAGTCAGTGCAGTAGATTTATGGGCAAAGAATGAAGTATTTTGTACTGTTCAGATAAATAGAAGACCCATATAGCTCAAAGTTGAAACAAGTTCAAAGTTCAATGTTTTGTCAGCAGAAACATTTGCTAGAGTATGTGCTGGTGAGAAGTTTGATTTGACAAAGTGTGCAAAGCTTGTTGCTTATAGTGGTGAAGAAATTCAAACCGAAGGCTCAGTAGTGCTTTCATGGAGTCTATATCATGATATCGATAGCTGAAAATGTCGCCTCACCTTTCGTCGACATGGAAATGTCGAACTCCAAGTTTCTCGAATGGCCAAATCACCAATTTCTTTCCAAGGGAAAGAAATCGGAAGCCCAACAAACAACACCACAAAAAAAAAAAAGTATTCAAGTGGGGAGCTTCACCCCCAAACCCCCTCACTATGGGGGGGCTGTGTCCCCCAAACCCCCCAACTGAATATTCTAACTCTGTGACTGCACTACAATCAAGGAAAGGGCAGGTGTAACAAAAGGGGCAAACCAATTTCTTTCCCTTGGAAAGAAATCAATGATTTGGCTGTTCGACAAACTTGGAATTCGACATTTCCATGTTGATGAAAGGTGAGTCGACATTTTCGGCTATCAATCTCATGATATAGACCCCTTTCATGATACTCTGCTGGGAACAGCTATGGCTTGCAATTTTATGTGGTCAAATGGCACATACAGTCATTATTAGATCTCAGAGACAGTTTAAAAATGGGACTACTTTAATTTAATAAGGAAGTCCACCATGTAAGCTTGAAAGACCACTGTTCTAATTTCACCCAGTCTATTTTCTCTACCTGTGCTGATCTTTTCAAATACAAACTAGGCAAACTACCAGCTGTGTACTCCATGAAGTTAGACTCTGAGGTCAGCCTAGTTTTCAGACAAGCTCAGAATGTTCCAGTAGCTATGCAGAACAGAGTCAAAGCCGAGCTAGATAAAATGGTGCAGCAAATTGCAATTTGTCCAGTTGATGAACCTACTGAAGAGGTATCTTCCGTAATGGTAGCCCATAAGAAAAGCTCAGATGATATCAGAATATGTATTGACCCACGAGATTTGAAAAAAGCACTGAAAAGACATCATCATCCAATGCATGCACTTGAAGAAGTCACTGCTTTTATGCCAAATACCACTGTTTTTTTTCTGTTTTGGATGCAAAGAGTTCATTTTGGCAAATTTTGCTTGACCAAAAATCTTCATTGCTAACCACTTTCAGTACTCCTTTTGGCAGGTATAGATTTTTAAGAATGCCATTTGGAATAAATTCTGCCAGTGAAGTCTTCCAGCATACCATGGAACATTTTTTTTTTTCCTGGATATCCGTGTGCTATTATAGTAGATGATATTCTAGTAGGAGGTAATGGTGAAGCTGAGCATGACAGAAACCTCAAGAAAGTTCTGGAAAGCACATGTGACATGAATCTTAAGCTGAATCCTTAAAAGTGCAAATTCAGGTTACGAGAATTTATTTATGTTGGTCATTTATTTACCAGTTCAGGCTTACGACCAGATCCTTCCAAGCAAACTGCAATTCTCGAGATGCCAGTTGCAGACAATGTTCAAGCTCTACAATGTTTTCTTGGCATGGTTAACTACCTGGTAAAGTTCATTCTAGACTTGAGCCAACTTTCACCACCACTCAGAGCACTGACATACAAAGATATATCTTGGTCATGGTCAGAGCAACACCAGAGAGCATTTGATGTCCTGAAAGAGAAAATTGCCAGTCCACCAACTCTCAGATACTATGATTTTCACAAACCAGTTACTCTTTCTTGTCATGCTTCAAAATTTGGTCTTGGTGCAGTCATTCTTCAAGAGCGTAGACCAATAACCTATGCATCCAGAACTCTAACCCAAACTGGAATGCAGTATGCCCAGATAGAGAAAGAACTCTTGTCAATTGTGTTTGCATGTTCAAAGTTCCATGATTATATTTATGGCCAACCTACTCAAATTGAAATTGATCATCAACCTCTAGTCACTATTTTGAGAAACCCTATGCATACAGCTTCTGCCAGATTGCAAAGCATGATGCTGAAATTCCAAAAGTATAATTTTAATCCTGTCTACACAAAAAGCAAACTTCTTTATCTTGCTGATACTTTGCCCAGATCTCCCAGAAATACCACTGAACAGCATGAAGATGAAAAACTTGATTTTGAAGCCATGGATATTAGAATGTTTTCTTCCACACATCTTGATAAGCTTAGAAGTCACACAGCCTCAGATTCAATACTTCAGATGCGCAACCACTTTATCAGTCGAGGATGGTCACCAAAGTTATCTTGTTTACCTCATGACCTGTAACCTTATTTTCCTTAGAGAGATAAGATTTTGTTTGACAATGATATCATCATGAAAGGTCCAAAAGTGATTGCTCCAAAATCCTTACAAGAGTACATTACCAATTTGCATTGTGGCCACCCAGGAACTGATTCTACCAAAAGAAGGGTGAGAGGTCTAATATTTTGGCCTTCTATGTCAAAGGATATTGAGAGGGCACTGTCATCTAGTTTTGTCTGTAATAGTACTAAGCCACATCAACTGAAGGAACCACTCCAGCTAAACCAAATTCTTAAACTACCTTGGTCGACAGTAGCTACAGACATTTTCAAATGGAATGGTCAAAATTACTTAGTATTAGTAGACTCTTATTCAAATTGGTTTGAGATTGACCTACTTCCTAATCTAGCATCTAGTACTGTCATTGCTAAGTTGAAGCATTATTTTGCAGTCCATGGTAGTCCGCACAAAGTTATTTCTGACAATGGTACACAGCTACAGACCAGCAGTTCAAGAGATTTGCTGAAGAGTGGGACTTTATCCATGTTACGAGTAGCCCTGAGTACCCACAGTCAAATGGTTTGGCCAAATGTGCAGTTCAAAGTATGAAACAATTATGAGAGAAGTCAAAATGAGAGTCTCAGAAATATTCCTCATGATAAACATCTTGGTTCACCTGTGCAGATAATTAGGTCAAGACGAACTAGAACCACATTACCAATTAGCAGTCATCTTTTGGTTCCATGTGTCAAAAACAACAGATCAGTGAAAGCCCATCAGCTGAAGAAGCTTTTATCTCAGAAGTCCTATTATGATAAGTCCAGCAAACTGCTCAATCCATTATGAGAATGGGAGATAGTGAGGATGCAGACATCCAAAGGTTTTGATTGGATTGGAGTCGTAAAAAGTGTATGTCCAGAGCCAAGATCATACATTGTGGAATCATAAGGAATTGAATTTAGGTGGAATTGGAAACATTTAGTACCAGTGTCTGAGCCTGTATTGCAGCATCTAGCCTGTGAAAAAGACTCCAGACATCAGAGTGAGTTATCCAGTGTTCCAGTTCCAAAGAACGTTCCAGTAAATATCCCTGTTGCTGAGAAGATTCCCGAAACTTCTGAAACAGACTGTTCACCAATGACTGTCCCAGTTGCTAAACCCAGTCCTAATTGCTATATCACTAGATCAGGTCACATTTCCAGACCATATTCCAGATACACAGCAACTTGGACATGAATGTTGTGTTTATATCTCAGTGTCTGTATAATTCCATATCTTTTTCAAATGTTATTTTATTGTGGGCAATTCATTAAAGGGGGAGGATGTAGATCAGTATGTAGGTATACCTTTAGGAAGCTTTCAATAGGCTTTCACATGTGTATAAATATTGAGCACATGTGAGCCTGACTGCCATTTTGTAGCGAGCTGTTGATATGTAAGCATACATGTCTGTGTAGTCTGTCAGTTAATCAGTTCATTTATGTTTTGTACTGCTGCTATCCATCTTGATGTGTTTCTGTGCAATAAAGCATATAAACAAACTACCCCACCAGTTTGTCTTCAATTGTAAACCAAGACGAGCAACACCCAGCTAACCCTGGAATGTTCAGAAACTACTCTAAGGCTAACATATGACTATAAAGTGAGAACCTGGTAAAATTTCAAGAACCAGTAAATCCTGCAAACACTTTTGCCTAAACCAAACTGATCACAGAAAGACTATAAAAGCATGTTAATAGCTGTATAGAGGTAGCTGTACACACCAGGCAGAAATACAGAATTAATTCAAAAAGCAAGCTACCCTGGTGGAATCAACATCAATAGGCTGTATAACAGAAGGAAACAAATCATGGCAAAAATTAGGAGATGCTGCACTCAGCAGGATAAAAGCACTCTCATCAAACTAAGCAAACAACTCAGAGGACAAATAAAGTCTACTAAAGCCAAATTTTAAATTCGGCCTCCCAGGCCAAGGACAACCACAAGGCATTCTTAAACTATGTCTGCACCTTCAAAGGCAATACACAGTTGTGTGCAGAGCTTAGTGTTAATGCAGCCTTCCGATGACGTATAACTTGCCTTTGAACAATGTATTAACTGTACAATGGAATGGATGCTGACAAGAGTTTACAGTCATTTAGAACAAAACCCAATCATGGCAATAGAACAAAAGGGTAATAAAAGAAAGTCATATGGAACAAAGGATAATTTGTTGCTAAATAAAGTCATAATTTAACCTCTGCACAAAGGTGGGCCATCTATAGACCCTAGAAACTACAAACTCATAAGTCTCATTAGTCTCATATGCAAAGCCATAGAAAGAATTATTATGGAAATGATCAGTAATGACATATGAAACCTCTAGACACTGGACCCAACCCAGTTTGGTTTCATCAATGGCAAGTCATGCCTTCTCAACCTGGTGGACTTCTTTGAGAAGGTCAAAAAAGCAATAGATGAAGGCAAAATGGTTCACACTGCCTACTGCATAATAATATCCTTCAGGAAGTCATCAACCCCTGGTGACTATCATATTGACAGCACACCTTTAAAAGTTGACTCAGTAGTCAAGGACTTGCGGACACTCATAGACAGTAATCTGGCCTTTGACCATCATGTGTCTATAGAACTGAGTAAATCATTCTATGCTGTGCAGCTTATAAACAAAGGTATAGCATCTAGCTCCTAGCTCCAAGGAAGTCACTGTTCCACTGTTCCACTGTATTTGGAATTCATCAGCCCTATCATTGAGTACAATGCCTTCTTTGGTATGTACCTAACCAGGCATATCCTACAATTGGAATGTCCACAGAGGTTCATCACTAAAGGCTCTATCCCTGTATTCTGTCTCCTAGAGGCTGTTGAGGAGACATCTATGCCTGGCATACAAGGCATTGTCAGACCACACTCTGATGGAGCTCCTGCATATCCACAAAACAAACAGCACCAGAATTACCTATTATAAAAACGTAAACCTTGCCTGTAATATAAATAGACCAGCTGGCGAAACAGGTGTGTATCCCAGAAGCTACCCCTTTTCTAGAACAGGCTGGCCATCTATGTGAAGCAGAGTACCACCCTAACCCAATTCAAGTGTAACTTGAACAATTGGATGGGGAACAGGAAATGTGTCCTTGGTTTGGCACCTATGTCTCTAATGGACACAGGCAGCCTATAAATAATTCCTCTCCCAGGCCCCTGCTTGTAAATGTTTCACATCCCAAGCCCCTGCTTACACTTATCAAAGGTAATAGAACTTGTCATAGATTTGGGATGCATGGCTAGGCTTCAAAAGGCCTTTGTAGTTGTTAGCTTAGTAAACACCTATGAACCAATGCACCTATAATGGAGAATTGTAAAAAGGGGAATAATCTAAGTATGGCATGGATAGACTTAAAAAAAACATTTGACAGCATCCCACATTCATGGATAAAAGAGTGCTTACAAATATATAAAATAAACCCTACACTGATCGATTATATTGCAGTGACCATGAAACAATGACAAACTACTTTTCAGCTAAGCCATAATGGACACATTATTATCCCAGGGATAAAAATTCAAAGGGGGATATTCCAGGATGACTCTGTCACCGCTGCTATTTTGTCTTGCCCATAACCCATTAAGCTGTCTATTTGACAGATTAGGTCATGGTTACAATTTGGCTCCCAGATAACAACAAAGTCTAAAAACTTATAATCCTGTTTTTGTGGATATAGTTTATCAGATAAGGAACTGAAAATCCAACTGCAAGTGGTCAAAACGTTCTCACCTCTTATAAGAATGTTATTTGGTCTTGATAAATGTTCAAAAGCAACCTTTAAAGCAGGAAAACTGCATCACCAAGAAAATATCAGTCTTGGACAGACGTGATATAAAGGAACTTGAGCAGGAGGGAATGTATAAATATTTGGGAATTGCTGAAGGATGAACAATAAAACATAGACAAATGCAAATAAAAGAATATTTTAGAATACTAAAATTAATACTGGAAACAACCCTGACATCTAGGAATAAAGTCCAAGCTATAAACCAATTTTCTCTTCCTGTTCTAACTTACAATTTTGGGGTGACTAGCCCCAAAATGTATTGGATCATTTTGACTGGAAAACAAGAAAAATGCTTCATGCTTATCAAATCTGTATATACCAAGATTAATATTTCCCATTCTGAAGGAGGTATGGGCCTCCTCTAAAGTGATTACATGCATAGATTCACTGGGGCAGTGGTCTCTAATTGGTACTAATTGTAATGTAATTAGGTAATTGTTAACCTGTTAAACTAACAGTGGAGTAGTTAATTCTTTGGCCAAAAGAATAATTTAACAGGTTAAAACTTGCATTATTATTCTACAGTTGTGCAGACATGACAGTTAATTCTAATTAAAGGCTAGTAAGCTGCCTGTATGCTATAATAAATGTAAGCAATCAGGAGATGTATTTCCTCATTTTAGGAAAGTTATTATTATTTTTTAAATTAATTATAAAAAAAAAAACTTTGGGGCATATTCATAAACATTTCCCACATCACTCTAAGCAAAGTTATGTGACAAGTGTGGATGAGCAAAGTACGTGTGATTCAAGAAACAGTCTTATGCTATGTGGCTGGCTAAAAAATAAGGCACAGGTAAGATATATGCTAATGACAAAATAATGAGCCATAATGTGTGCTTGGGATGATAAAGTCACAATTCCACTGTCTAGAGACATCCAGTATGCTAATGATGTAAAAAAAATGATGGCAAAGCAATTCAGAAATGTATCAATCGCATGCAACCAAGTCGCACATGCAATAGCAGTGAACATGTCCATATGCTTGCACAGCCATTGTAAAACTGTTTCTGCAAGAGGCTCTAACTGCATCATCTGCTGTCAATGTCGGTGCAGGGCATCACCCCAGGAAGGGCAATGTCTTCTGGCCATGCCTAACCTTATATGCTCTTTATGACATCGACATAATGGGTGCTACTGAATGGACAAAGACAAAATACAACAAACAGTGGTATGTGTGGCTTTATGTGTATTAGCTACTTGGACTTTTCATAAACCAAATGGGAGCACAATGGGGGGGGGGTTCAGGCACCTGCATGTTTCTCACACATACACACACGCGCACACACACACACACACACACACACTTGAAAGACCACTGTTCTAATTTCACCCAGTCTATTTTCTCTACCTGTGCTGATCTTTTCAAATACAAACTAGGCAAACTACCAGCTGTGTACTCCATGAAGTTAGACTCTGAGGTCAGCCTAGTTTTCAGACAAGCTCGGAACGTTCCAGTAGCTATGCAGAACAGAGTCAAAGCCGAGCTAGATAAAATGGTGCAGCAAAGTGCAATTTGTCCAGTTGATGAACCTACTGAAGAGGTATCTTCCATAATGGTAGCCCATAAGAAAAGCTCAGATGATATCAGAATATGTATTGACCCACGAGATTTGAACAAAGCACTGAAAAGACATCATCATCCAATGAATGCAGTTGAAGAAGTCACTGCTTTTATGTCAAATACCACTGTTTTTTTTTTTGTTTTGGATGCAAAGAGTTCATTTTGGCAAATTTTGCTTGACCAAAAATCTTCATTGCTAAACACTTTCAGTACTCCTTTTGGCAGGTATAGATTTTTAAGAATGCCATTTGGAATAAATTCTGCCAGTGAAGTCTTCCAGCATACCATGGAACAATTTTTTTTTTCTGGATATCCGTGTGCTATTATAGTAGATGATATTCTAGTAGGAGGTAATGGTGAAGTTGAGCATGACAGAAACCTCAAGAAAGTTCTGGAAAGAACACATGACATGAATCTTAAGTTGAATCCTTAAAAGTGCAAATTCAGGTTACGAGAATTTACTTATGTTGGTCATTTATTTACAAGTTTAGGCTTACGACCAGATCCTTCCAAGCAAACTGCAATTCTCGAGTTGCCAGCTGCAGACATTGTTCAAGCCCTACAATGTTTTCTTGGCATGGTTAACTACCTGGTAAAGTTCAATCTAGACTTGAGCCAACTTTCACCACCACTCAGAGCACTGACACACAAAGATATATCTTGGTCATGGTCAGAGCAACACCAGAGAGCATTTGATGTCCTGAATGAGAAAATTGCCAGTCCACCAACTCTCAGATACTATGATTTTCACAAACCAGTTACTCTTTCTTGTGATGCTTCAAAATTTGGTCTTGGTGCAGTCATACTTCAAGAGCGTAGACCAGTAACCTATGCATCCAGAACTCCAACCCAAACTGGAAAGCAGTATGCCCAGATAGAGAAATAACTCTTGTCAATTGTGTTTGCATGTTCAAAGTTCCATGATTATATTTATGGCCAACCTACTCAAACTGAAATGGATCATCAACCTCTAGTCACTATTCTGAGAAACCCTATGCATACAGCTTCTGCCAGATTGCAAAACATGATGCTGAAATTCCAAAAGTATAATTTTAATCCTGTCTACACAAAAAGCAAACTTCTTTATCTTGCTGATACTTTGCCCGGATCTCCCAGAAATACCACTGAACAGCATGAAGATGAGAAACTTGATTTTGAAGCCATGGATATTAGAATGTTTTCTTCCACACATCTTGATAAGCTTAGAAGTCACACAGCCTCAGATTCAATACTTCATATGCGCAACCACTTTATCAGTCGAGGATGGTCATCAAAGCAATCTTGTTTACCTCATGACCTGTAACCTTATTTTCTTTAGAGAGATGAGATTTTGTTTGACAATGGTATCATCATGAAAGGTCCAAAAGTGATTGCTCCAAAATCCTTACAACAAGAGTACATTACCAATTTGCATTGTGGCCACCCAGGAACTGATTCTACCAAAAGAAGGGTGAGAGGTCTAATATTTTGGCCTTCTATGTCAAAGGATATTGAGAGGGCACTGTCATCTAGTTTTGTCTGTAATAGTACTAAGCCACATCAACTGAAGGAACCACTTCAGCTAAACCAAATTCCTGAACTACCTTGGTCGACAGTAGCTACAGATGTTTTCAAATGGAATGGTCAAAATTACTTTGTATTAGTAGACTCTAATTCAAATTGGTTCGAGACTGACCTTCTTCCTAATCTAGCATCTAGTACTGTCATTGCTAAGTTGAAGCATTATTTTGCAGTCCATGGTAGTCTGCACAAAGTTATTTCTGACAATGGTACACAGCTACAAACCAGCAGTTCAAGAGATTTGCTGAAGAGTGGGACTTTATCCATGTTACGAGTAGCCCTGAGTACCCACAGTCAAATGGGTTGGCCGAATGTGCAGTTCAAAGTATGAAACAATTATGAGAGAAGTCAAAATGAGAGTCTCAGAAATATTACTCATGATAAACATCTTGGTTCACCTGCGCAGATAATTAGGTCAAGATGAACTAGAACCACATTACCAATTAGCAGTCATCTTTTGGTTCCATGTGTCAAAAACAACAGATCAGTGAAAGCCCATCAGCTGAAGAAGCATTTATCTCAGAAGTCCTATTATGATAAGTCCAGCAAACTGCTCAATCCATTATGAGAATGGGAGATAGTGAGGATGCAGACATCCAAAGGTTTTGATTGGATTGGAGTTGTAAAAAGTGTATGTCCAGAGCCAAGATCATACATTGTGGAATCGTAAGTAGTTGAATTTAGGTGGAACTGGAAACATTTAGTACCAGTGTCTGAGCCTGTATTGCAGCATCTTGCCTGTGAAAAAGACTCTAGACCTCAGAGTGAGTTATCCAGTGTTCCAGTTCCAAAGGACGTTCCAGTAAATATCCCTGTTGCTGAGAAGATTCCCAAAACTTCTGAAACAGACTGTTCACCAATGACTGTCCCAGTTGCTAAACCCAGTCCTAATTGCTATATCACTAGATCAGGTCACATTTCCAGACCATGTTCCAGATACACAGCAACTTGGACATGAATGTTGTGTTTATTTCTCAGTGTCTGTATAATTCCATATCTTTTTCAAATGTTATTTTATTGTGGGCAATTCATTAAAGGGGAAGGATGTAGATCAGTATGTAGGTATACCTTTAGGAAGCTTTGCATGGGCTTCCACATGTGTATAAATATTGAGCACATGTGAGCCTGACTGCCATTTTGTAGTGAGCTGTTGATATGTAAGCATACGTCTGTGTAGTCTGTCAGTTAATCAGTTCATTTATGTTTTGTACTGCTGCTAACCATCCTGATGTGTTTCTGTGTAATAAAGCATATAAACAAACTACCCCACCTGTTTGTCTTCAATTGTAAACCAAGACGAGCAACACCCAGCTAACCCTGGAATGTTCTGAAACTACTCTAAGGCTAACATATGACTTTAAAGTGAGAACCTAGTAAAATTTCAAGAACCAGTAAATCCTGCAAACACTTTTGTCTAAACCGAACTGATCACAGAAAGACTATAAAAGCATGTTAATAGCTGTATAGAGGTAGCTGTACACACCAGGCAGAAATACAGAACTAATTCAAAAAAACAAGCCACCCTGGTGGAATCAACATCAGTAGGCTGTATAACAGAAGGAAAAAAATCATGGCAAAAATTAGGAGATGCAGCACTCAGCAGGATAAACGCACTCTCATCAAACTAAGCAAACATCTCAGAGGACAAATAAAGTCTACTAAAACCAAATTTTACTTAAATTCGGCCTCCCAGGCCAAGGACAACCACAAGGCATTCTTAAGCTATGTCTGCACCTTCAAAGGCAATACACAGTTGCGTGCAGAGCTCAGTGTTAATGCAGCCTTCCGATGATGTATAACTTGCCTTCGAACAATGTATTAACTGTACAATGGAATGGATGCTGACAAGAGTTTGCAGTCATTTAGAACAAAACCCAATCATGGCAATAGAACAAAAGGGTAATAAAAGAAAGTCGTATGGAACAAAGGATAATTTGTTGCTAAATAAAGTCATAATTTAACCTCTGCACAAAGGTGGGCCATCTATAGACCCTAGAAACTACAAACTCATAACTCTCATTAGTCTCATATGCAAAGCCATAGAAAGAATTATTATGGAAATGATCAGTAATGACATATGAAACCTCCAGACATTGGACCCAACCCAGTTTGGTTTCATCAATGGCAAGTCATGCCTTCTCAACCTGGTGGATTTCTTTGAGAAGGTCACCAAAGCAATAGATGAAGGTAAAATGGTTCACACTGCCTACTACATAATAGTATCCTTCAGGAAGTCATCAACCTCTGGTAACTATCGTATTGACAACACACCTCTAAAAGTTGACTCAGTAGTCAAGGACTTGTGGACACTCATAGACAGTAATCTGGCCTTTGACCATCATGTGTCTATAGTACTGAGGAAATCATTCTATGCTGTGCAACTTATAAACAAAGGTATGGCATCTAGCTCCAAGGAAGTCATTGTTCCACTGTATTTGGCATTCATCAGCCCTATCATTGAGTACAATGCCTTCTTTGGTTTCTTTCCAGGCATATCCTACAATTGGAATGTCCACAGAGGTTCATCACTAAAGGCTCTATCCCTGTATTCTATCTCCTAGAGGCTGTTGAGGAGACATCTATGCCTGGCATACAAGGCATTGTCAGACCGCACTCTGATGGAGCTCCTGCATATCCACAAAACAAACAGCACCAGAATTACCTATTATAAAATTATAAACCTTGCCTGTAATATAAATAGACCAGCTGGCGAAACAGGTGTGTATTCCAGAGACTACCCCTTTTCTAGAACAGGCTGGCCATCTATGTGAAGCAGAGTACCACCCTAACCCAATTCAAGTGTAACTTGGACAATTGGATGGGGAACAGGAAATGTGTCCTTGGTTTGGCACCTATGTCTCTAATGGACACAGGCAGCCTATAAATAATTCCTCTCCCAGGCCCCTGCTTGTAAATGTTTCACATCCCAAGCCCCTGCTTACACTTATCAAAGGTAATAGAACTTGTCATAGATTTGGGATGCATGGCTAGGCTTCAAAAGGCCTTTGTGGTTGTTAGCTTAGTAAACACCTATGAACCAATGCATCTATAATGGAGAATTGTAAAAAGGGGAATAATCTAAGTATGGCATGGATAGACTTAAAAAAAACATTTGACAGCATCCCACATTCATGGATAAAAGAGTGCTTACAAATATATAAAATAAACCCTACACTGATCGATTATATTGCAGTGACCATGAAACAGTGACAAACTACTTTTCAGCTAAGCCATAATGGACACATTATTATCCCAGGGATAAAAATTCAAAGGGGGATATTCCAGGATGACTCTGTCACCGCTGCTATTTTGTCTTGCCATAACCCATTAAGCTGTCTATTTGACAGATTGGTCATGGTTACAATTTGGCTTCCAGATAACAACAAAGTCTAAAAACTTATAATCCTGTATTTGTGGATATAGCTTATCAGATAAGGAACTGAAAATCCAACTGCAAGTGGTCAAAACTTTCTTACCTCTTATAAGAATGTTATTTGGTCTTGATAAATGTTCAAAAGCAACCTTTAAAGCAGGAAAACTGCATCACCAAGAAAATATAAGTCTTGGACAGACGTGATATAAAGGAACTTGAGCAGGAGGGCATGTATAAATATTTGAGAATTGCTGAAGGATGAACAATAAAACATAAACAAATGCAAATAAAAGAATATTTTAGAATACTAAAATTAATACTGGAAACAAGCCTGACATCTAGGAATAAAGTCCAAGCTATAAACCAATTTTCTCTTCCTGTTCTAACTTACAATTTTGGGGTGACTAGCCCCAAAATGTATTGGATCATTTTGACTGGAAAACAAGAAAAATGCTTCATTCTTATCAAATCTGTATATACCAAGATTAATATTTCCCATTCTGAAGGAGGTATGGGCCTCCTCTAAAGTGATTACATGCATAGATTCACTGGGGCAGTGGTCTCTAATTGGTACTAATTGTAATGTAATTAGGTAATTGTTAACCTGTTAAACTAACAGTGGAGTAGTTAATTCTTTGGCCAAAAGAATAATTTAACAGGTTAAAACTTGCATTATTATTCTACAGTTGTGCAGACATGACAGTTAATTCTAATTAAAGGCTAGTAAGCTGCCTGTATGCTATAATAAATGTAAGCAATCAGGAGATGTATTTCCTCATTTTAGGAAAGTTATTATTATTTTTTAAATTAATTATAAAAAAAAAACTTTGGGGCATATTCATATACATTTCCCACATCATTCTAAACAAAGTTATGTGACAAGTGTGGATGAGCAAAGTACGTGTGATTCAAGAAACAGTCTTATGCTATGTGGCTGGCTAAAAAATAAGGCACAGGTAAGATATATGCTAATGACAAAATAATGAGCCATAATGTGTGCTTGGGATGATAAAGTCACAATTCCACTGTCTAGAGAAATCCAGTATGCTAATGATGTAAAAAAAATGATGGCAAAGCAATTCAGAAATGTATCAATCGCATGCAACCAAGTCGCACATGCAATAGCAGTGAACATGTCCATATGCTTGCACAGCCATTGTAAAACTGTTTCTGCAAGAGGCTCTAACTGCATCATCTGCTGTTAATGTCGGTGCAGGGCATCACCCCAGGAAGGGCAATGTCTTCTGGCCATGCCTAACCTTATATGCTCTTTATGACATCGACATAATGGGTGCTACTGAATGGACAAAGACAAAATACAACAAACAGTGGTATGTGTGGCTTTATGTGTATTAGCTACTTGGACTTTTCATAAACCAAATGGGAGCACAATGGGGGGGGGGTTCAGGCACCTGCATGTTTCTCACACATACACACGCACACACACACACACACACACACACACACACACACACACACTCTCTCACTAATTATAGCATAGTTATGTTTGAGAGTAGCTAATACTAGGCACTTCTGTCATATACAGGAAGTAAATGCACACACAGCCAGGAAATGGAACAGCTTGTTGTAAGTTCACCAAGGCAGATTCAGTAAATCCAGGTAGGCACCAAACGAATTCAAATAATTCCTTTATTCAGAACCACAGAATAATAACACACAAGCACTTTCGCTCAGAGGAATTCTGAGCTTTATCAAGTGACACCATGCTGTTGAATCAGGTGTCTTATATACCTTGAAAATCCTAGTTAATTAGAAAGCACTACCAATTAACATTTTAAAGAGACTATGCACTATTCCACATGCTTAAAAATTCCTTTAAAACAAAATATATAAAAAAATATAATAGATTGCTTAAAATAATGCATTAATGCATCTGTCACTGCTAAAAATGCTAATAGCTTAAAAATAAACAAAACATTGTGCACTGTTTCCATAGTGTTTAACTTTGTAATAAAACTTGCTTTGTGAAAATTGGGATAAGATGGAGTGACTTGACGTACCAACTGTTGTTCGTGTAAGTATAATATAAGGCTAATGCCTAGTATGGGTATGACAATATTTTCCTTTTCTTGATCTTGTTGACAACCCTGCTGGAAAAATAACACTATATCTTAACCAAGTTAAACTATGCTGAACAATAGGTCTTTCCTTAACATAGACTTTGTATAGTGTAGCATTAAGTGAAAATCATGCCCATGTGTATGAGTACTTGCCATAAATAGTTGTGTGGGGAATGTCAAACTAAAGTCTTGCCCTTCTTAGTTTCAATAGCGGCTTGATACTGATCAAACCGTTGAGCCCAGGGGGTCTCCCAGCATCTAACTTTAATTGCCAGAGGAGTTCTCGATATTCTAAAGTTGATTCCCAATCACCCCCCCTGGCATCAGGCTTGACTTGCTCCAGTACCATAAATTTCAGTTTTATGTTTGGACAGGTCAGGGAGTGCTTATAAAAAGCGTTGGTTTCCTTCTTTTTGTTTATATCATAAAATGTTCAGATATCCGCTATGGAATTCCCTTCCGCTTTGCCTACATAGAAACTGCTGCATGTGGTGCAGAAGCCTAAATAGACCACCCCCTTGCTACCACATGTGAAATGGCCTGCGGGGTGGATTTTAAACCTTCTGGATGGAATGGTGATACTTTTTTCTTCCAAGATGGCATGGCATTGGCTACATGCCCCACATTTAAATGTTCCCTTTCTTGCTGGGTTAATTTTCCTTGTAATGCTCTGCTTTTTCTCAAACATTTCCTTGAGATTGGTACCCCTTCTCCTTACAAATGAAGGTTGGTCAGGCAATAGCCCCTTAAACTCTTCAAAGAGGGCAAGTACAGGCCAGTACTTTCTTACAGATTCCTCCATTTCCCTTGAGTGCAAAGAGTAGGTGTAGATAAAACTGTTCTTAAATTCATTGTTGATAACGGGAACGGAGCTGGCTGGTATGCCTGTTCCCTTACCCAGAAGGGGTGGATAGACAGTTCGTCTTTTGGAATTTACCTCCTCGACCAGACTTTTGAAGAGGTCCAGAGGATAGCCCCTTTCTAAGAACAGACTTTCCAAAAACCTGACCTCTGCCATGTAGTCGTCATGTCCACTGCAAATCCTGCTTGCCCTGATGAGTTGTCCTTTGACAATGCCTTTTTTTTCTGAAAAAGGATGTGCACTCTCAAAGTGCAGAACAGAGTTGGAAAAGTAGGTTTTCGATACAGCTTAGATTGAAAACTGTTCTCCAAGTAATTTTTGTATATGGTGACATCCAAATAATGCAATTGGTCTGGATCGGTGGAGTGAGTGAACTGCAGAAAATTGGTACTTGCATTGATGTGAGCAAAAAAACTCAAAAGCTCATCTTCAGACCCTTGCCACAAGATGCAGATGTCGTCAAGGTAACGTCTGTAGAGTAGTAGATGTTGCTCCCAAGGGGGGATCAATACAAACTTGTGCTCCCATACGTGAAGCACCACATTGGCGTAAAAGGTGGCACAGGATGCCCCCATTGCTACTCCTTTACTTTGCTTGAAGAGTTCTCCATTGAAAAAGATGAAGTTGTTACGTAGTACAATTTCCATGAATTCAATGACCAAGTTGCTTAGTCTGTTGTTCAAATCAGTTTCATTGGTGAGAAACTCACCAAACCAGTCCAGACCCTCATCATGTGGAATGCTAGAAAAGAGATCCTTGATGTCAATGGTCACCAGCAACAGGTCAGGAGAAAACTTGGTAGTAGGAAAATCACACAGAAAGTGCCAGGAGTCCTTGCATACATGCATAAGCAGGGGGGTGAATCTCTTAGTCAAACAATCAATAAATTTACCGATGGGTTCCGTGATTCCTCCTGCCCCTGCCACTATTGGCCTGAATGCTGGTGGGTTAGTTCCCTTGTGAATTTTAGGGATGCCAAACAGAACCGGTATCCTTGGTTTTTCTACATGTAAATAATTGTAGAGCTTCTCACTGATGGAATTTTGCAGCAGTAAATCGTACAAATGGTAGTTAATTTGCGCTAGAGCAATATTGACTTCATTTCGTGAGACTGTTGAATATTGCCCATCAATTTGGAGCATGTTATGAATGTAAGCCTCATAGTCTGCAGCAAACATCAACACTACCTCTCCGCCTTTGTCCGGCTTCATTATCCTTACATTTTCGTCCTTTAACTGTTTAATAAAGTTGAACCCTTCTTTAGAGAAGTTGCCAGCTAATGAAGTCTTTCTGTCCATAGATATTTTCCTAAAATCCTTTTCCACCAAGTTCTCAAAAAAAGATATGAGTGGGTGTAGTGGGGGGTTAAATACACTTCTGCGGCTTGGACCTGTCTCCATAAATTGCTGCCCCTTAAAATAGTGTGTTAAATTCAAACCCTGGTAAAGAGTTTTAACTCAACCAGGGACTGTGAAAGATTCATAGGTCTAGAAGGCACAAATTGCAAGCCACGCGTGAACACGTCAAACACCCAGTCATCCAGTTCAAAGTCCGTGTAATTATAAATGGCAAAGTTATCCTTTCTTAAAATAGTACACATGTCATTAAGGCCCCCTATACCATTGCCTTTAATACTGTTAATGTGGTCCACAGCAAATTCTGTGTTTGAAGTGTTTAGTGTTACTTCAAAAAAACTTTCCTCATTCACTACCTGCGGGTCCATGCCCTGGGTGCCTGTTTGTCCCCAAACCGGACCTCCCGGGGTTCTGCTGAAAATCCTGGTTGACACCCTTCCTACCCTTTTCAGCTAGCCTTTCACTTCTTCGAGGTGGCTCTTCCACCTCTTCGTGAACATTTTCCTCTTGGGCATGTACTACAGAAGGTACTTTGTTAAACACTCCTTTGGTATAACGGTTAGGGGCAGGGTAAGCCACCCCTTCCCTGTATTCTGCCAAGTCTCTTTCCAGCTTTCTCAATTTTCTATTTAAAACCTTGTCACAAAACATATCAACTTTGTTAAACATTAGATCATAGTCACTTTTAAAAAGCAGAAAGTCTGCATCAGTTGTTATTTTAGTATTCAATATTTCCAAGTCCTCTAATAATGAATAAGCTTTACATTCATATTCAGAAATCATTAGGTTCAACATTTCCACACCTGCTCTATCAAAAATATCACATAACCTTTCAAAGTAAGGAGTACCTGCTTGCACATTATTGGGAAATTTGTAAAACCTTAAACCTTTAGGAATACATTTAACCCTAGAACATTCTCTAAGGTAATCAATCTCAAGCTGGTTAGATTTGAGCAAGTATAGCTTGTCTTTAAATTCATCAAAGTCTTGTTCAAATTTGGAAAAATTGTGATTGTTTACAGTACCTTTAGAAAAGCCAAACTGTTGTCCAGCCCATCTAGAAAAATTAAAGTCACTAGGTCTATTCCCAGTTATGTTGTTCCTTGTATTCTCATTCTCCTCGATTAATTCAAGTTGTTCATGGTTAACTTCATTGTTTCCTCGTCCCCCACGTGTTCCTGTTGCATCAAAGGTAGGTAAACCTTTGAAAAGTTCTGTTGTTGCACGCCCAGAGGATGCCTTGCCTCTAGCACCGGCTGCATGCTGTTGATTACAAGCAAATGCTGGCGAAACTGTACCATTAGATTTTAACAAAGAAGTAAGCTCTTTTAAAGCGTGTAAAACTTCATTAAATTCTGTATGTGTTACAGGAGCTTCATTGTCAGCTCCTTGCAACACCTCCGGTGTTTCCGCAGCATTAAAAGTGTCCAATCCAGTAGCCATGGTGAAAAAAGCAGCAAAGAAGTCAAACAAACAGCAGAGAACCAAACCAGGAAGTAAATGCACACACAGCCAGGAAATGGAACAGCTTGTTGTAAGTTCACCAAGGCAGATTCAGTAAATCCAGCTAGGCACCAAACGAATTCAAATAATTCCTTTATTCAGAACCACAGAATAATAACACACAAGCTGCTCAGAGGAATTCTGAGCTTTATCAAGTGACACCATGCTGTTGAATCAGGTGTCTTATATACCTTGAAAATCCTAGTTAATTAGAAAGCACTACCAATTAACATTTTAAAGAGACTATGCACTATTCCACATGCTTAAAAATTCCACACTGCATTAATATTATGTAGATTCTCCCTTTTGGGCACACTGTGTATACTAATTAGTTCTCAACCCATTAATCTCAGCAGTTACAAGGCAAGCAAACCAGGTAAGCATCATGCTCATTTCTTCATGAGGCCGTGCATACACCTGAGCACATGTGCAGAGCAATGTGCATGTGTGGAGAGCCAGATAGCAGGTATTCAGAAAGTGTCAGGCTTACACCTTCCATGTATACCTCATTAGGATTACTGTTACACAAAGTTGTTATAGAGCCATGTTCATAAAATGATTACTTTGAAAGATTCTATCACACATTACAGGGCTATAAATAAGTTTTTAACTGTTATCCTTGGTAAATACAAGTGAATGCTATCAATACAGCAAACTAACATATAAAAGTATATTGTCAGATTTGTAGTAGTTTGTGAGAGTCTTTTGATTTGTGGCTGTTATGGTGTCAGCAGAGTGGTCAACATATTCACCACTTGTTCAACAATTATTGTATTTCTCCTAACTGTTGTCAATCTCCCTGCAACTGGGTGCTGTGTGACATGTGTACTAGATGTTATTTTGTGGTGCCTGGATGCAGTAGATATGCCAAAAAAGTAACAGCTCCACAGCTAGGGTTCTGAATCCCTTAACGTGTTAGTTGTAGCCATGTAAATCATGGCATTTATTACTTCGTTCAGTACATTTGGTTTGTGAATCTTTCCATGTGTGCATCTTAAGCTGGAGTCATTGTTGAGCACATAATCTCAGCAGCAAGCAGATGTAAGGAGGATAGCTGTATTTGACACATTAAAGCATCATTGGAACCATTACAGGAAAGTATGTATATTTAATTTTTTCTGGAATATATCATGGATATGCTATTTTCCATGGTTCCTATCAAAGTGCAAAGGATAGGAAATATGAAATGTGCTTTGGGCACCACTTCAGTGCCATTTTTACTGATATCTTTGAAGAAGAGACGTATGGCTGGTGAAGGGGAAGGTAGTGCTCCTTTTAGAGCACAGAGGTGCTGAGAGGAGGAGAGCAAGATATTTCTTAATCTCCTCATGAAGAAATACACCTGCAGGCTCCTGCAGGGGAGCTATATTGGGTTTTACTACAAGGCTGATTCCAGGAATAGTTTGGCCAACTCTGTCACCTGTGCTACTGGTGCTCTGTGCATGGAGTAGCAGTGCCATCACCACTATGGTAACATTTGGTGTCAAAAGCCTGACCTTCTTGGCAGATGAGAGGCTGAAGTTTGAGTCTAGTCACCACCTCTATACTATAAGTATGATATAAATCCATACAGTCTGCCAATGCATGGTGCCATGTACATTTTTATTATGCTCCCTCTTTCTTTTTAGCTATTAAAGAGATGATTGAAAGGACTTGGGAGATGCACAGGGAGTGACTGGAGTGCCTAAGAGAGCACTGGGTTAAGTATGGCTTCTGTTTTGAAACATGAGTATTTAATATTATATGTATGTTGTGTAGACTGTACCCGTTTTATCTAAACCTTTTTATAATTTCTCTTGCAATTATGCTTTTGTCTTTCCTGTTCACCTTAGATATTGTAGATATGTTTCAAAGTTTGCAGAATGGTACCGTTGAATATGTGGTGAAATTTTACAATACAAAATAAAGTTGTTATTCTTGAAAAAGAGCATTTTTTACCACCGAAATTTACAAAGTAAAATATTGGTAAATTAGATTAGATATCTGCCATTAATGACATTCTATACAGTAATTATTAGGACCATGCAAAGGTAAATAATATTAATTCTGCATGCCACCATCTGCACAGCTGGAGATGTGGCTGATCATGTTAGGTGCCACGTACACTAAAAGTATTGTAGTGGCTATGGATTCAATCCTCAGCATGCATAATGAAGAGTTTTCTTTTTATGTCCAACTTTATTAGTTCATAGAACTTAAAGTAATGTAATCATAAACAGTGTAGCTAAGATGTTAAAATAAATGTGTATATTTTATGATGAAAATATTATTGTCCTTCTCTATAAATCATAATTACAAAAATACATAAGAATGGCATTTTCATTGTTGTTGCATGCCTCCTTCCCCATCCTGTCTGCCTTTTTTCCTCCATTTCTGTTACTATTATAGCAGCACAGAGATCTGGACTGACCAATTTAGCATGGCCTATCAGTCCCTCCTATAGGTGGCAGCAGCAGTGCACCACCACTACCACCACCACTGCAAGAGGCACCAGGCACATCTGGACCATAGCCTGCCAGAGTTGCCTTCATAACTTCTTACCTGCACCACCTGCATCAGGTAGCTCTGCCCTGAGCAGTGGTGCACTGGAACCCACCTAGAGAGGTGTCAGTGGAGATGGAAATTTTATTACCGATCAGGAGATGGCAGAGCTTGTGGAGGAGATTAAGGACAGGAGGTTCAATACACACATGCGCCATATTGAAAACATGCTACAGTGACTTACTGAGGCAATTCCTGCCTAACACTGCCTGTAGTCACTGAGGCAGATCTCAGTGGTGACAGCTCCCAGAGAAGGAGTAATTTCCCAATGAGTTTAAGATGGCAGATTATGCATCTCAGAATATCTCATCCTATCCCCCTATCTGGTATTCCTGCTCTCTTTTGTGTCTTCTACTGAACCTGGTATCTTATACAATTCATACCTTACCACTGTGTTCCCTCTGTTTGATGTCTCCTTCAACAATGTATTCCCATTTCCTTACAGAGCTACCCCATGCCCTTGTCAGTCATATCTGTCTTTACTTATTACCTAATCTCCCACTCTTACCTATCTGTGACATCCCTGACTTCCTTCCCCAGCTGTCCTCACTCTCTCTTTCTCTCTCTCTCTCTCAAATGAATAAATAAATACAAAGTGCACCTGTTCCACAAACAAATTATATCCCATACATAACATAACTTTGCCTATGTGTGTGAATTACTGATTTGGTACATATTGGCCAGTCAAAACATACACATTTACACACACACACACACACACACACACACACACACACACACACACACACACACACACACATATATATATATATATATATATATATATATATATATATATATATATATATATATATATATATATAGGTTCATAAGTGTGTACTAGGCTAATGGCCCTGGAGCCTTTACAAGCCTAGCCATAGGATTACCCTGGCATAGTGCCACCTGACCTTAGTTCGCAGTGCCTCTGTTGAGTAGAGCTATGGGATTTATCCCCGGGGTGAATTTTCTGTTTCCCATCTACTCACCAAGATTTCTCTTGAAGAGAGCCAGTGAGGTGCTCTGCTTGACATGTACGGGAAGTCTGTTCTATAGCATGGGCAGTCTCTGGGTTATGAACCTGTCCCTCCATCATGTTCTGTTGATTGTGGTAATAAGGTAAAGGTTTCTGGAGCATGTGGTGTGGAGTAATTGGGATTTATTTAGATGTAGCATTTCTAGCAGAGCTGGGTCAGACATGGCTTTGTAAGTCAAGCAGAGATCGTCTCTAAATAGGCGATATGAAACAGAGAATAGTTGGAGTTTTTTGAGTCTGTCCATATAGGACAAGTGTTTAAAGCCTAGGATCCTCTTTGTGAGGTACTTTTGCAGCCTCTCCAGTTGTTGCAGGTGTCTAGTGAGGTAAATGCCAAATGGGGCATTGTACTTGATGATTTGCCTAATGAGGGAAGAGTAGAGGGAGATAATGACCTATTTCTTTCTGGATGAAAAACCTTTAGTAATGAGATGTGCCACAAAGAAGGACTTTCTGACCACAGTGGCAATGTGGTGATCAAAAGAGAGGTTGCTGTCAACCTGTGTTCCCAGATTTCTTATAACGCCTTCAGTGTTCAGTGGACTGCCATCAATGTGGTAATTCATGGGAACCGGGTTTTTCCCAAAGGGGATGATGACGCATTTTTTGGCATTGAGCTTAAGGCCATGGTTCTGATGCCAGTCGTTGGTCTCAGTAAGGCCATTTTGTAGGATGTCAACATCACTTGGGGAGTTAATAATAGCTCCCAACTTGCAATCATCTGCAAACTTTGTCAGCCAGAGTCCCTTCGTGTTGGCCTGGACTTCAGAGAAGTAGATACCAAACAGGAGAGGACCCAGGACTGAACCCTGTGGGACTCCACTCATGACTAGTCGGCAGTCTATATCTATAGGAGTGCTACAGAATCCCAAAAGCCCAAAATCCTGAAGAGTAAAATCCTGAGACCAAAATCTCGAAAGTTCAAAATACTGAAAACTCAAAATACTGAAATGTCAAAATACTGAAAACACACAGGATACCAACACTTAGTATATTTCAGCACAAGTACATACAAAAACATATTACGTTTCAACTATACACAGCGAGCCAAGCCCCCCCCCTGCACCCCCCATGTAGAGGGCTGTGCCTGCCACACCCCCTGCTATTTAAATATATCAACTCTGAGGTTGCACTTCACTACACTAAGTGCAATCTTGTAGTTGATATATTTAAGTAGAAGGGGGTGTGGGGGCAGAGCCCCCCACATAGGGGGAGCAGATGGGCTTAATCCCCTGTTTATATTTGGAGAGGAGTAATATGGTTTGTCTTTTATTTGTTTCTGTATGTACTTGTGCTGGAATATAGTAAGTTTTAGAATCCTGAGCTTTTTCAGTATTTTGAATTTAAAGTATTTTGAACTTTCGAGATTTTGGCCTCAGGAGTTTGGTCTTCAAGGCTTTGGGCTTTCAGGATTATGTAGCGCTCATATATCTAAATATATATATATATATATATATATATATATATATATATATATATATATATAAATATATATATATATATATTTATGGGTCTACTTGATATGGCCAAAATTTCAAAATGTCGACTTTCATATGGCCGAGACCATATGATCGACATTTGAAATCTCGACCATACAAGTAAAACACAAAACACAAACTTACCTTAATGCTGCTAGCAAGGGGGCTAGCACCACCCCCCACCCCCACCCCACTCCACACCCCCGTAACTTAAATATACCAACTCCGAGATTGAAATGTCGACCATTAGAAGGGGACCCATATATATATATATATATATACATACATATATGCATTATTGCTTTCAGACAAAGTTGAGAAACAGACATATCCCACCTTCACCCTGATCATTCTTGAATTGCTCACTTAGTGCTCTATCCCCGGATTGCTTCTCATTTTTATCTCTGTCCTGTTCTTCCATTTCCAGCCTTTAATCTTTTCCAGAAATAGATTAACACAACATACACATGTCCACAAATGGCTTATTAATGGAAATACCTATTTCTGTACTCATTATTCATATAACAATTTGGCATCAAGCAAAATCACTGGTCACTACTGAACGGAGGATAAAGTTGCACTCCTCTTATGACAAAAACTAAAGAAAATCCCCACTCATGCTAAAACTTTGCCATCAGTCGCTCCGCCTGAGTAGTACATTATGCACATCAGTAAGCAATGTTGACATAATTAAAACAAGGTAATGTGATTCTGTCTTTTTTCAATTCTTTCATGGCTCAGTGTATAAATGATTTGAGGAGTTCATTCCAGTGCACATAGTGTAGGGTTTTAATGCACCAGGGGTGAGATGTTGTGTCACATTTTTCTTAGCAACTGTCCTCCATTCAACACGTAAACATATGACATTTGCAGACTGGTATCAAGAACTGAAATATTGACAGCCTTTGCAATTTTGCCTTGATATGAGTCAGCAAATGGCATGCATTGAACTGATATGTCTCACTGATGACCCCATGCAGAAGTCTATACTTGCATGGAAGAAATCACTATCAGACGCATGGACTATACTCCATTGTGTCATATTGTCCTTGTCACACAACTTCATCTTGCTCAATCCTTATGTCATCACTTCTGGGATTTCCTTTTTCAACATTCCCTTCATCTGTGTGCTGTCAGACAAGTGCACTAAAAGTTCATTTGTGGTTTCTCATGCTAAAGGACTGATCTGGAATGTATTACTTACTCAGGCATGGTTTCCATTCCACAGCAAGAATTTTATGACATTATGATTATGTTATGGAGGATACAGCAGAATTCACTCTGGGTTCATACCTGTAAGAAACACATTTACTTCATAGTATACGATGGACTGAATTCATACAGCATTGAATCAATGTCTTGCACAGATAAAAGTGCATAGATTGACAACACAGCAATGATAAATAGAAATTAAAAAATAAGTCAGGATATATGGTTAGAGTAGGCAGACATCTGTGCTTCAGGAAGTCAGGAGAAGTATAGAGGAAATACCATAAGCAAAGCATATCCACATAGACTAGAGTCTATAAATAATGACAAAGCAGCAGTCTCAAGATTCATTGTGCAAAGCTCATTACAACATGAAAGAGAATACAGGTCACCCTCATTGGTAGGCTGCTACTGTACATTCCTAAGGTAAAACAGGCAACAAGCTGGATGCCTTACTGGTTCATTAAAAGGAGTCAAAAGCCAGAGGAGGATTATAGCAAGCAGAAGATCACACAGCAGGAAGACTGGAAAATAAAACAGGAAGGAGTAAAGGCAGGGGATGTGCTTTTTCTGTGGAGAAAGGACCCCATCTCATATATAAAAAGAAATGAAGGAAGTTGAAAAGTGTGAAAGGAATACTGGGAAGTATTACCTGGTGAAGGCAGGCAGTGGAAACATACAGACACACATAAAATGTCACTGACAAATAGGGGCATATGTGGGCACACAAAGAAGAAGATATGAGAGACACATACTCTGACAAATAAGGCTAGACAAATGGCTAGAGATAGGATGGAGTGTAGGTAGGCTGTCAGGTAGCCCAAAGAAACTTTACTGGGACTCAGTAGATGGTGATCCTGGATCAGGGTAGTAGTTTGTATGCCCACACTTATCCATGGTGGCCTGCTGACATTGGACAGCCATTCTACTTAGACTGCCACATGCTGCAGGATGGGTTGCTGTATGGTGATACAGCAGGTCACAATGATCAACCACTGTCTCCACTACATGGCCCAGCTCTATTGTAGTCAGGGCCAGTTTCTAACGTGGTTTACCTGCCTGGGATGGGCCATATCCCTCGCCAGATAGGCACTACCATCCTACTCACCAACCTCAAATGCAAACTTGTCTGGGGCAGAAGCAGGCCACATGTGACATGTCCGTAGCTGTGATGGACTATAGTCACCTGCAGAAGGGACACATAATGTCAGTCATGACATTACATATAAGGACCCAAAAGTGTTACAGCAGATATAAGCCAAAAAAGGATACAGGATGCCACTAGTCCTACTGTGTGTGTAATCTGCTGCCACTAATGGCAGCTGGCAATAGTCATTACATACTGTGCTTGTGCTTAAAAAAAAAAAAGATACACAAGTAAACATGACTGAGGTGGAGATGACAGTGCAACAACACAGCCTCACACAAAAGCACAAGTAAACAAAAGACTGAAATTATTCCCGCAGCCCAACACAGACATATTGTAGTATTTTGCTTGTGCAAAGAAGATGAAGAAGTCAGGTTCTAATGCTACTGAAAAATGATCTACAGTACTATCAACCACCTGTCCAGTGCAGTTTAGTCACATTTGATTCCTACAGTGATACCATGAACTGCTGCCATCGTCTACAAAGTTTACTAGGTAAGTGTGGAACAGAAATAGAAATATGTATCTGAGCCTTTTTTCCTTTATCTTACACACACATACATGCACAGAGAGAGAGAGACACACACACACACACACACACACACACAAATACATACAGAGAGAGAGACACACACACACACACACACACACACACACACACACACACACACACACGCACACACATGCACACACATACATACACAGAGAGACACACACACACACACACACACACACACACACACACTCACACACCTGTGGTCAATTTAGAGCCACCAGTCTGCATACTGCATGTCTTTGAGATGTGAGAGGAAACCAGAGTAGCCAGAGGAAACATATATAAATACCAGGAGGATATGCAGATTTTGCACAGAAGGAACTTGAGCTAATAATCAAACTGTAGATCCTCTTGCTGTGAGGCAACAATGCTACTCATTGTGCCACTGTGTCATGCAGCTATATAATCATAGTAATGTACAAAGGAGGTGAGCTACCACTAAATCTTAGTGCAAGAAAAGCTGTACAAGCTGAAGATTATTGGATGGGGGCAAAGACCCAAAATTAGACACAGATTTGAATTACTGTTCTTATTAATGGCAAGTTGTTTGAATAACAGATTTTGAATTAACATGCATCTCCTGAAGGATATGAAGTGTGATAGTCAATGTCTGTCATTAGTTAGTGGTTTTAATCCTCACTAATTTGACAGAAAAGCACAAATTTTATGATGAACAGACCAAAATATGAGGCAAAAATCTAGACACTCTATGAAAATCTGCACTGTTGAGAGTTATAGCAAAGGGGCACCTATAGTAATGCTATTATGTGCACTAAAGCAGACACGTCTACACTAACACACCATTGTGCAGTGCTATAAAAGCATAACTTGTGCTCACTATGCACCAGGATCACAGCCCTATCCCAAAAAACAACACAGTGCAGCAACAAAACAGCTTTTACTTACAGCACACACACATGACATATTGACATTCACACACAGTAGCCAGGCTGTAATACCATGGGATCTCTGCCAGTAAATCATGAAGGCACTTGTTAGAGGCAGCAAGATGTTTATTAAAGGCAGTGCTGTAAACATCAGATATGGTAAATAATTACTGTACCATTCAGGGCAGCCATGCCTAAGGTCTGCTGCCCATGCTGAAAGGTCTTCTAGGTGATGGTGATGCAGGTCCTACTACCAGCACCTGCGCTGCACACTGCTATGGCAGATAATGATTAGCCTGGAGAGCAGGTCTGCAATGTCATACCAGTTGCTTCCTAAAAAGACCTTTGTATAGTCCCACCATCTTCTACTGAACTGGCTCTGCAGGAAACAGAACATAATTTTGCTCTCCTTTGCACACTAGCCAGATGCTTTCAGAAGGCCACTAAAATCAGCAACCATCTCCATGTGTAGTAAAACAAGATGGAAGCTTTTGATTCCCTCCCTACACAAGAAGTTGAATAAAGTGAAATGCACTCTGGCACATTGCAGTTGTGCTAACTGCACACACACACACACACACACACACACACACACACACACACACACACACACACACACACACACACACACACACACATGCGCACACACGCACACACACACACACACACACACACACACACACACACACACACACACACACACACACACACACACACACACACACACAGCTTGCATGTATGAACAGAGTACGCAGCATGCTAGTGATGTGTAACAGAATATATCTACTCCCTATGTCTCTGATAAACTTCTATAAAACAGTGATTCATAGACAAAGGTGAAATGTAGCATGTTATGTTGTCCCTATCTCACCTTCCTTCTTGTTGATTAGGTCCGGAAACGACCCTCAGCTCTGACTCAGCCGTATTCTAAAGTTTGAGAGCTTTCACTGGCTGGAGGCTAGAACCTATCCCATCATGCCTAGCACTAGTTACCCAGATCTCATTTGCTGCTTGAAGCTTCGAGATTGCTGGATACTGGCTCAGGCTAAGTTTTTCAATTTTATTATTATATTCTGTATTTAAATCTTTAGATTTCTTCAGGATTCTTCTGTAGTTTAGTAGCATTTGTTTAGCATCCCTATCTCCGCTTTCTGGTTGTTATTGCTATTGTTTAGGCTGTTGATTTTTTTTCAGGCCTATTCCCCCTTTTGAATCCATTTTTTCTTAGAGGATTCCCTCTTGCTCTTAGCCCTTTTCAGTTAGAGGGCTTCCCCTTATTCCTTCCTTCTCCATTTCTGGTAAGGAGTAGCTGTTTAAGTTAGAGCCTTTCCTCAGTTGGGGGAGTTGTCGTTTAACTTAGAGTCTCTCCCCCTTCCATTACCTTCCATTACCTTCTGCTAGATATAGTTTTTTGTGGCATTGTAGAGTTGTAGATTCCCTGTTCCTGAAATCTATAACTTAGTGTGTTGTACGATACTGTATTGTGCTTATTGTTGTGATAATGTCCAAAGAAGTGCCCAAAGAATCCAAACCTTCTGGATTCAAAAAATGTGACTGGTGCTCCCAAAAAATGTTCCTGACTGATGGACATGCAAGTTGTGTTTATTGTCTAGGAGCCATGCCCCTGCAGGACTCATGTTCAGCTTGTCATGCTTTCAGTGCCAGAGTTCTGCAGGAGCACAAAAACAAGCTTATTCTGCAAGGTTTCCTGAAAGGGCCTTTTGACACTCCATTGGAAGGGAATCAGGCTAGTAAACCAGGGAAATCTCCCAAACCGACACCTCCATCGGTTCCGAACTTGGAGCTGTCGAGACATAAAAAGAAATCTACTAGTTTGTCAGATCCAAAACCTCTTGGATCTGACAAGACCTTATCTCCTGTGGATCCATCAGTGTCTTCAGAACTGTCTAGGAGTCATAAGAGGACTAGATCTCCTTTCTTCAAACCTGTGCAGTCCACTCCTCAGTCACCACTTCTACAGTCTGTGGCAGGCAGTCACTGATCATCCACCCACTCCTCTCGATCATCCAGGAGTATTTCAGATGATGATGTGGAGAGGGTGGTGAAGAGGCTTCTGAAGACACCGGCTCTCACCAAAATATTATCGAGCCCAGCCCATATGGATGTGGAACCAACTACTTTACCTTCTGGATCATCTATTCCTCGTTCGACTCACCTAAGCTTGGAGCTGGAGTGCATGGAAGTCATTGTAGTGGAACCCTTGGTTCTGAAAACCTCAGGTCTCTCAATTCTGACATCCACTCCAATCTCCTCAATACCTCCTTCTATTGAGGGATCTGGGAGCCGACACTCCTTCATCTGCTCCGAGGGGGGGAGCAGCATTGGACCCTTGTCTGACCCCACTCTCCCTCTTGGAGCTTCGGCGCAGGTGAGCTCGGCTCCCACATCAGCCTCGGAGCCATCACCCTCAGTGCGGGAGAGGTCTCTTGACCCTTCTGAGCCAGGGACACTCTCGGGCCTGGAGCATGGTGCCTTCAAAGTGATGAGTGTGTTGTCCTCTCAGACAGCTCATCCCTTGGTTTCAGCTACTCCATCCCCTACAGAGCCAGTGTCTTCCTTCTCATAACCCCTCCATTCTAAGCGCAGGGAACCAGTACCACAGGATGCCCCATTGGGTCACCCACCCCTTTTCCAAAACCTTTCCAGAGCATCCCCCTGAGGAGGTCCCTCTGAAGAGGACATGTAAGAGGAAGCATGTGGACTCCTCTGTGTGTCTGACATCAGACACGGACTTGAAATCCTTAATAAGAGGGGTGGCTGGAAGTCCCTTTACCGCTCTGTGGTCATCCATGTACCTGGATGCATTTGGTTCCTGACCCGCCACATGTTGGGTGTCTCTGCCCTTCGACCCACTGCTAGGGGTAGTAAGTCAAAAGGTGTGGAGGTCTCTGGAATCGATGGAACCAGTTTTGCAGTGGCCCAATAAATTCATAATGGCCCCAGATGACAAATCCTTCCTAATCAAGAGTGTACCAGTTGATGCTATTGTGGTGGCCACTAAGAAGGAATTAGCAGAGACGTCTACTTCTGTCCTTCCGCCAAACAAAGAGTCCCATACAATGGACAGATATGGGAAGTATGTCTTTTCTTCAGTGGCTTTTACTCTTAGGTCACTGAATTATCTATCTCATTTCATCCATCTTCAGAGGGATCTCCTGAAAGAGCTAGGAGATACCCTACAGGATCCTACAGCTGTGGGAGCTACAGATAAGACTGCTTCTCAGCTTGTGACCTTATCTTTGGTAGTTAACTCCTCCATGTGGCTTATCTCCTATGCAGATGATGGAGCGAGCAGGGCTGCAGGCACAGCAGTCACCTTACAGAGACATTCCTGGATGTGCCTTGGTCATTTTGCAGAGCCTTTCAAGTCCTCCTTTACCAACACCCCCGTTGATGTCTCATCCTTGTTCTGCCTAAGGTAAAAGAGACTCTAACTAGGTGTGAACAGTATGGCAAGACTCTGCCGTGGGAGTATGTGTATCCATGCCTTCTAGATCTTACCCTAAAGGTCAAAATGGAGGAAAATGTGGTTCCAGAAATCCCAGGGAACTTCACCTGATGCACGTGGTGAATTTTCCCCCTGGGGCAGAGGGAGGAATAATAATGGGAGATGCCACCCACACAGCAGAGGGGGTCTGCAGAGTCAGGGTGACAGAGCTACATTCTCTGGAAGGCCCTTCCAGTGCTTCTGAAAGGGGGTCCACCTGTTCACCTCTGGAGGCAGTCGAGGGAAGCTTGTCACTGTACCCAGAAGCCTGGCAAGATATCACAGAAGATACATGGGTACAGTCGATAATATCCAGGGGATACAATATTCCTTTCTCCATGCCACCTCTTCCCCAAAAACAAAAATCCATCCCAATATGAGGAAACAAGCAACTCTAGAAGTTCAAAAGTTGCAAAGAAAAACAGTCATCCAAGAAGTCCCTCAGACCAAATCAGATCCGGAACATACTCAAGGTTCTTTTTAGTACCAAAGTAAACAGGGGACTGGAGGCCCATTTTGGACCTCAGCAGACTCAACAAGTCTGTCAAAAAGACAAAGTTCCAGATGGTGACACTGCAGTCCATACTTCCCTTTCTGGGAAAGGACATTTGGATGTGATCCATTGATCTCCAGGATGCGTACTACCATATCAAGATGGACAGGTGTTCCAGGAGATTTCTATGCTTTCACCTGGGAGCCTGTCACTACCAATTCAGAGCTCTGCCCTTTGATCAAACCACAGCCCCCCGGGTGTTCACCAAATGCATGGCAGTAGTCACGGCTCATCTGAGGCGTCTAGGATTCCAGGTGTTTCCATATCTAGATGACTGGCTCCTTACCACTACCGAGCATCAACTAACCGAGAGAAGGGACACCACAATACACCTCTCAGCTAGGCATCACTATAAACTAGGAAAAGTCTGCCTTGTTGCCTTGTCAATATATTACATTTATAGGAGCAGATCTAGACACCACAGATATGATAGGAAAACTGCCTCAGGAGAGGGTGTCGACCATTCGGCTCCAAGTTGCAACTTTAATGGGGAGGAAAAAGACTCAAGCAAGATTTGTTCTGAAAGTCCTGGGATCAATGGTGGCAGCTATAACTCTAGTTCCCTTGGCGGGTTTCCACATGAGGTTATTGCAGTGGCTCTTCTTTGCTCAGTGGGCCATACAAAATCTACCCATGTCTCACGAAATTCTCATCACAGAGACCTGCAAGAAAGAACTAAAATGGTGGCTTCAGTCCACCCAGTTGACGATAGGCAGACCATTCATCCTCCCCCAACCAGCGGCCACAGTAACCTCAGAAGCTTCCCAGATAGGGTGGGGGGCATTATCTGGGACAGACTGTTCACGAAACTCGGCAACAACAAGAGTACCATTTGCACATAAATGTCCTTGAAATGAGAGCGGTGCTCCTGGCATTGCAAGCACTTCACAGCTCTCTCCCCACAGGGATGATTGCAATTCAGATGGACAACATGTCAGTGGTATGGTACATCCATGAGCATGGTGGAACCAGATCCTACCCCTTATGTCGAGAGGCCCTAAAAGTATGGCAATGGGTGATGTCCTCCCAACGCTTTCTGATCGCGATGCACATCCCAGGGAAATCCAACATGATAGCAGACAAGCTAAGTAGGGCTATACTTATGCCTCACTCTAAAACAGGATATTGTGAACCTAATCTTTCACAAGTGGGACCAGCCTTGCTGTGATCTTTTTGCCACATCCATCAATGTCAAATGCAGCAGCTATTTTGCCCTAGTCCCCCCTCTGGGGCAATCACCCAGGGATGCACTTGTTCACAATTGGCCCTCAGGACTTCTTTATGCCCTTCCCCCATTTCCTCTGATTCCCAAGGTTGTTCAGAAAGAAAAATCAGTGGGTTGCAAGCTAATCCTCATTGCCCCCTACTGGCCTTGTCAAATCTGGTTGCCATTTCTATGGCCCCATCTTCTGTAGGAGCCTTGGATCCTGGACCCAGCTCTGGACCTGCTGATGCATCAGTCGGGCACACTCCATCCTTCCTTACAGACCCTCAAGCTGACAGCCTGGTTCCTCCACTTCCCGGCTTAGCCAGGCTTCCTGACATCTCCCCGGCCATACAACATATTCTTATCTCCTCTCACAAATCCTCTATAAGGAAACTGTATACTAGCAAATGGAAACAGTTCTCTTGTTAGTCAAAAATAATACTGATGATTGTACTGCACCCATTTCAAAGATACTAGAATTTCTGGCTGAAACTTTTGACCAAGGAGCAGCAGCAGCAACTATCTGAGTTCAGTTGGCTGCTATTTCCAACTTTCATGTGGGAGAAGTGGGTTCCAATGTTATGTCCCACTTCCTTCTTGGGATCTAAATTTAGTCATAGCTGCCTTGATTCTTCCTCCATTCGAACCAACTAGTTTTTGTGCTATAAAATGTCTGACTTGGAAAACAATTTTTTTAATCAGCATTACCTCAGCTAGGAGGGTATCAGAATTACAAGCCCTTTCCATTCGTCCCCCTTATTTAATTTTCCACAAAGATAGGATTTCTCTCAGGACCAACCCTTCCTTTCTACCAAAAGTTTGCTCAGAGTTGAATCTGAATCAATCAATAGAACTATCAGTGTTCTTTCCGAACCATGGCAACAAGGCAGAGTATAAACGCCACCAAATGGATGTTCATAGGCAATTACCTTTCTATTTGCATGGGACTCAGGAATTCAGACAATCTGACCAATTGTTTGTACCCTTTGCAGAAAACAAAAAGGGAACATCAGTATCGAAAGTGACTATCAAAATGGATTTCAGATACCTTTACTTAAGTCTATAACTCACAGGACAAATAACTACCAGGGAAAATTCGAGGACACTCAAACAGAAGTTTGTCTACCTCCACTGCCTTTCAGGCCAAACTACCTTTAGACTCAATTTGTGTGGTAGCTACATGGGTTAGCCTCCATACCTTCATTATTCATTACAAAGTAGATGTGGCCTCCCAGAACAGGGCATCCCTTGGCTCCACAGTTCTGAAGAGTATATTCCATTGAGCCACCCAAGAAGAAGGTGCTGGGGATCCAGTCCCAACCAAGAAGAAGGAAGGGGAGATAAGGACAACATAACATAAAGAAGTTATATACTCACCATAATGTCCCATGTTTGTTGTCCTTGATCTCGCCTTCCTTCTTGCATCCCACCATTTTCCCCCTCCTGGAGGATCGTGGGGACTTATCCATCTTTGGCTATAGATTCCCTTCCTGCCTTATGAGTTGGATAGAAAACAAATTTTCTACTAATGGCTTAATGGTTTTGTCTTATATATGTATGTATATACATATATACATTTTGTTATATATGTCTGTAGTTATATATCTGCACATTGTGGTGTAGTGTTATGGATTATCACAAATGAGATCTGGGTAACTAGCACTAGGCATGATGGGATGGGGTCTAGCCTCGAGCCAGTGGAAGCTCTCGAGATTTAGAATAAGGCCAAGTCAGAGCTGAGGGTTGGCTCCAGACCCAACCAACAAGAAAGAAGGCGAGATGAATGACAACAAACATGGAAAGTTATGGTGAGTACATAACTTCTTTTTTCTTAGCATACATAAGGTGCAAGCTAGATGATCATCCATTTTGAATACCAAAGCATGCATCAAGGAAACACAAGCAGAAGACTCATTTGAGCAAATGGAGTGACTTTCTAGCAGCACAGAAGCAGAAGTTTCATAGGACAGCATGCTCTACATTGATGTAGCTAAGCGATATGTATTGCATGGACAACAGTGATTATACTCCAATATTTGGAAAAAGGCAAATCAGTTAAGCACTAAAGTGGCATGAGACCCAATCTTAACAAATATTAAGCACCCCTGCTTAAGTTGTGAAGGTCGAGTCTCAGGCTAGGTAGGGAAATCTGCCAGTACGGTCCAGTAAATGACAGCAGCAGAGCAAAAGATTTGCTTCTGCCTGCTGTCCCAGATAAGGTGTTCCTAACTTCCTTTTATAAACATAAAAAGAAGACTAAATAACAGGAAGTGCATTTATCTGCATTTTCTAAAGGATACAAAGTCTGAAACTTAAATGTATGTCATTATTTAGTGACTTTAATCCTCTATAGTTTTCTGAAAACCACATATTTTAAGAGGAGCAGTCCAAAAATATGAAGCAATAATCTGGACATTCTGCAAACATCTGGACATCTGAGAGGTATGAAAGTTGAATGTAAATGTAATGGATTCAGTTACATTGCCTTTCTGATACACTTGCATAGTGCTATATGGCTCTGAAGGGTGGCAAAATAGAGTAAAAATGAAAAAAAAAAACGCTAAGTGTAGTACATGGAACAGATAAACTCCATGCACTACAAAGAATTATGATTGCGTTTCCGATTTCAACCATCTTATTATGTGTTCTCAAAATGGATGCCAAGATTCACCTCTCACGCTTCACTCTCAAGGTTAATTTCTTGATATGCATGTCTCAAATACATAATAAGATGGTTAGGATTGACAACCCAGTCATAATCCTTTGTATTAGTCAAACATAGGTGAATAACTCTCTGTTGAGTTTTACTATAATAGTAAGATAGTTAGGTTAATATTAGTGTACAATAGTACTTATGCCTACAAAAGTCACCCAGAGCTGCACCCAATTTAATGCATTGACACAGGACAGCCAACCCTTCACCATGCAGACTTCAACAGGCTGTGATACACCAGTATACATTGATCCCAGCATTAACATCCAGAATCATGGACAAAGCTGAAAATGATCCGGACAAGGGTGACAAATCATACTCAATTTTGGGTTTGCTCAGGTTGTTACCTCTGCAGCACATGCTTTTTGGCATACGTTGGAAGTGATCTTTTTAATGGATGTAACAAACTCAAACTTCATGGTGGAACCAGTCTAAAGGTCAGTCAATTTCCTCATCTGTTTTGACCTTGACTTGCCACATTACAGCACTCCTGACCTTGAACTGAAGGTTGTTTATAGTACTAGTCACATTAGTAAAGAACTTTCTGTTATGCGGTCCTTCAGTTCTTAATGGAGAGTGGTGCTAATTCACTGGATGCCTTTGTTAGAGACTATAACAAATCTCTTTCCTTGATACTGTACTCGTTGGTCCCAAGTCTGTGAACCATGGTATGACCATGATATTTGTCTTGTGCAGACAGCTGGGCATAGGTTGGACCATCACTGGTGTTGTGGGGTACTATGGGGTGACAAGCTTGATCATGATAAATACTGTTATGTTTATCAGGGAGAAATTTCTTGAAAAGGTATACGCTCTTTCTTGTGGTGGAGAGGCTATGCAGCCAAACCTGTGTCACTACCAGAATAGATTTCTTCAGCTCATATTGTGAGTTTGCTGCTCAATTCTTTGCTGAGAATACTGCCTCCATTACATTATCTCTTCATCTTGCAGACCCCAAGGATGATGAAGTAACTTCACCCCCCCTTAACTGTGCCTTAGCTTGTGTTCAATGTCATAATTACAGTGAGTTTACTACTATTATCCCTAGTACGAGGCAGACAACCTTCTGGCTGGATCCCTGTCTGTCAAAGTACATATGTTATTTTATGTATTTTATGTTTCCAGAAATTATTGTTACTGGTGTTTTCTGTAAAAACATCAAAATAATCTTGAACGTGAACTCGAATATTTTAAATACTGGAACTATCGGCCTAGAAATGTAACAGACAAGGAGTGCAGGAAGCAACATGCATTTTCTAAGACATCTGTAACCTTAATGAATTGTTGACCATAATCTGCTATCTTTTATCAATTTTAGAAGAGTATTTGAGAAAATCAGGGACACATGAGAGGTGTGCTACTGTGGCATCATGTGTATCAGTGCTTGGGAGCAGGCAATGTTAATAATAACAGGGGGCTGGTATCAATATGACTCCTGAATGCACTACCCTGCATAAAGCAACAAGGCAAAATTCTATAGTATCCCCCTACTTCCTCATTCTGTGCTCACCTGTTACATATAAGACAGCAGGCATCATACACACACACACACTAGCTCTGCCATCATGTTTCATCCACCCCACTGCCACCTTTGCACATATGTGCAAACACAAATGCCATCAGGGGACACTGACGTACAGTGTAGCACACACAGGAGTCCTGTACTGTACATACCCCAGTCATATCCCAGCAAGACTCTGTTGTAACTCCACATATCATAATATGCACTGTGTATCTGGATCATATGTGGCCAGACAGTGCACTTATCACAGAATAACCCATTAATGTCCTATCATACCAGCCTACTGTCACTGAATAATTACCACTTCTGTGTACCCACTTATGTTCATAGGTTCATAGGTTCATAGGTTAGTACTAAGCTAACTGCCCTTGCGAGCCATTTTAAGCCTAGCCAATTATCCCTTGTGAGACTCAAACCCTGCACCTTGTGTTTGTAAGGCAAACACCTTAACCATTAAGCCACCCTCCCAACCCATACTCCCAATACTGTTTCCCTGTGTCCCCAAGGTGTGCAAATGTCCTCCAAAGATGGTGGACATCAGAGGCCGGACATGTTCGACTCTGCAGAGGACAATGCTCAGAAGCCTGTACAAGACCATGTATGGGAAACAGGGATTCACAATCCCTGTTGATGGGAGAATTCATACCATACTATACATCAATGTCAGAAACATATAAATGATATTATGAGATGAGCCTCACAGAAGCTACAGCAACAAAGGAGGTCCTCTTTCACTGAGGAAGAATCATATTTGGTATCCTTCCTTTATGGTGACCATGAAATGCTGATAGAATGGGCATCATACCAGGAGGTGCCAACATGGTTTTGGGGGGCAACCAGAGGCATGCATCTTTCATGGTGACCAGCCAGGATATTACCCATACTCTAAGAGGCACTCTGCAACTATGATTATATAACAGCATGGTGGTTGCATTAATCATAGCCTATGTGCTTCATAAGTACATCAGGCAGACATACCCAGGAGACTGCTGTAGAGGTACATGTGTCATATGTACCTGCAGGAATCCAGCAGTAATTAATATGCACATCACAGGGCATGAGAGATTATAGGTTGATCGCTATCACACAGTTATGTAATGTATACTGTATCCACAGGACAAACCACAGTTAAGACTGTACCAGAACAACATGCAATGGTCAGTTACCAGTTAGAGTCTGGCAATGAAGCTGACATGGAAATCAACTCATACTATCAGGACATATTAACACTGCCTGTCTCTTTCCTGGTTGGGCTATATTCACTGCTTGGAATGATACTATAGCCTTAGCCATGTCCACCCTAACAGTTGCATAGCATAATGTCAGTCCAGTTCAGGATAGCTTCACTGCAACTGCCAACTGCTAGTGGTGGTCAACAAGAGCAGATAAGTGCATTGTATTGGCTATACAGATGCTCACTTTATGGTAGGCTAGCAATGCATTACCTTGACACACAATCCATCCTTTGGATGAGACATTAAACTGAGGCCCCATCTGCCTGAATTGGTGGTCATTCAGGTGGATGGCACTTATCAAAACAAGAACACCAGAAGTTCTTTGGTGCCCTGGTCAAATTTCCCTTGGTCAAAATGAATACTAATTTAGGACTCCACTGAAAAGAGGCCATTGACCTCATGGGACTAACCCAGTCAATAAAGTGTAAATAAATAAAATAAAATCACACAGCATTGACCTGTGGGCAGCTCTCAGTCTCAAACAACAGAGTCGCAGGCCTGTAATTTGTGTAACTTTTTTGGATAACATATTTCTGTATCAAATTACAGTCTTTTGTTCTTAATAACATGGTTAGTGCATTAGTATTGTTCCTACCTACACTGAGAATCAACTATAAGGCAATACAGGTGTCTCTACTTTCTTTCTGTGTCTTTGATATAACAATAAATAAATAAAAAAACCCTTAGATGAAGCGTGCTGAAGATGTTTTTATAAAGGTCGGTAAGGAATCAGGGAAACCAACAGCTTGTTTACCTGCAGTTAAGCAATGCTTAGAATGTTGCAGCTGAAAGATCAGCAGATTGCATTGGTTGACATATGATAATATCAAATCACTGGATTTAATTTCTCCAAAACTTTTGGGTTTCTAATACAATGATGGGAATAGACCCCATTCCTAAGTCAAAACATGATCAAAGTTAATGGAATTAGTACTTTTTCAGTCTTTGATGTTATCCAAAAGTGCTCTTCGCTGCACCCGCAATATGCTCAAAACTGACTCTTCCTGCAATTAATACTGAGTTACATGTATCAGTAACATAGGTTCATAGGTTCATAGGTGTGTACTAGGCTAATGGCCCTGGAGCCTTTACAAGCCTAGGCCATAGAAGTGCCCTGGCATTGTGCCACCCGAAGTTAGTTCCCAGTGCTTCTATCAAGTACAGCCACTGGAGTGATCCTCGGGTGAACTTTCTATTTCCCATCCACTCATCAAGATTTCTCTTGAAGAGGGCCAGTGAGATGCTCTGCTTTACATGTATGGGAAGTCTATTCCAGATCATGGGCAGTCTCTGGGTTATGAACCTGTCCCTCCAGCATGTTCTGTTGATTCTGGTAATGAGGCTGAGGTCTCTGGACCATGCAGTGAGGAGGGATTGGGATTTTTTTAGATGTAGCATTTCTAACAGAGCTGGGTCAGACATGGTTTTGTAAGTCAAGCAGAGATTGCCTCTTAGTAAATGATATGAGAGAGAGAATAGCTGGAGTTGAGTCTGTCCATGTAGGACATGTGTTTAAGGCCTAGGATCCTCTTCATGAGGTACTTTTGTGGCCTTTCCAGCTGCTGCATGTGTCTAGTGAGATACATGCCAAATAGGGACTTTCTAACAACAGTGGCAATGTGGTGGTCGAAGGAAAGGTTGCTGTCAACCTGTGCCACCAAATCTCTTATAACACCTTCAGTGATCAGTGGGCTCCCATCAATGTGGTAATTAGTGGGAACTAAGTTTTTTCCAAAGCGGATGATGATGGATTTTTTGGCTTTAAACTTAAGGCCATTGTTTCGATACCAGTCATTTGTCTCAGTGAAGCTTTTCTGTAGGATGTCTGTGTCACTTGGGGAGTTAATAATGGCTCCCCAACTTGTATTAAACTGCAAACGTGGTCAGCCAGAGTCCCATTGTGTTGGTCTGGACTTCAGAGAAGTAGATGCCAAACAGTAGAGGACCCAGGACCAATCCCTGTGGGACTCCACTCGTGACTGGTTGCCATTCTGACTTGTAGTCCGCTACTTTCACACTGTGGGTTCTATCTGTGAGCCAATTTGCAACCCACCTAGTGATATAGGGGTTGATGCCTAGTTTGGTGAGTTTATCAATAATTCCTGAGTGGGGAATGGTATCAAAGGCCTTGGTCAGATTGAGGTAGGCTGTATCAACTCCTGTGCCCTCATCTACATCTCTGGTGTCTGATTCAAAGAAGTCAACCAGGTTGAGTAGGCATGAACTACCTTTCACAAAACCAAATTGCATGGGATCTAGAGTCTGGAGATTCCCTATATCCTTGTTAATTAGGTCCATGATGATGCGCTCCATAGCCTTACATATCAGACTCGTCAGGCTAATGGGGCAATAATTCCCTGGGTCTGTAGTCGCCCCCCACTTTATGGAGAGGGATGAGTGTAGCAGTGCACCACTAGATAGGGACAAAACCTGAGGTGAGGCTGTTATTGAACAGGGAACACAGATGTGGTGCCAGTTCACTTTGTAGTTCATGTAGAACACATCCAGGGATATTGTCGGGTCCCATGGAAGCTGTATTCTTGACCTTGGATAATGTAGCTTTAACCTGTGCTGCAGTAATGCTGGGTGCCTGGAATTCCTCCGGTATTGTGATTGGTCCTTTGGGGGGGGTTAAAGTTGGCATTGAATCTGTCGGACAGTATGTTGGCAATATCTGTTGGCTCAGTATAGGAGTTACCATTGTGCAGTAACTCAGAGCAAACCTGGTTATTGCCGTGGAGATTCTTATTCTTTTTTCAAAACATTTTTATTTGAAAAAATTAATATACAATAAAGTTAAATGAAATGAACTCATTTTTTCTTTTTTTTTTAAAAAAACAAAATAAAATGAATTTTACATGAAGTAATAACATAACAATAAACAATATATAACTATATACAATATGTTCACCATAGATAAATACGTTTAAAATAATTTATGAACATGTAAATGATATTTACTATAATATAGAACTACTTTTGTAAGAAATCATATATTTTAATCCAACTGTGAAGAGAAGTATTTTTAGAAATTCTATTCCCGATGGTTAGTTTTTCCAAACATGAGACTTCATTAAGAAGATTTTTAAATTCTTGTAAAGATGGAGAGGAATTAGATTTCCAATTTCTAGTGATAATTTTTTCTGGCTATGGCTAGCATAGACCAAATCAAAGGGTAATCAGATACCGTAATGCAAGTTGGAACTGGAGTATTAACTAATATTAAGGATTTAGTTAAAGTAAAGTTGTCTGTAAAAATAGCTTGCATAAAATCATTTATATCATCCCAAATTTTTTTCAATTCAATACAATCATAGAATATATGAGTCCAATCAGCATTTATTTTATTATTACATCTCCAACAGTTTATATCTTTTTTCCCAATTTACTCAATGTATCAGGAGTAATAAAGGATCTATTTAGATATTTCCAGGAAAATATTCTCCATCTTAATGAGGAAGTAGTCATACTAGATGATTTCAAAATATTGAATTTGTCTTTGTGGGAAAATAATTATTAATGGAAAAGAAAAAGTTCCAGTAACTGTCAGAGTAGACATCTAAATCCGATTTGATAGCTTTATATATTTGCGAGAGTTTATTAGTAGAAGGAGAATTATTCTGAAGAGATAAAATCAAGTAATGCAGTAAGTTTGGTATAACTTTCTTAGCTGAAGGGGTCATTAAGTCAATTCTATTTTGTATAAAATTTCTTCCTTCGTGTAACTCCAACCAATAAAGGGACTCAAATCTGAATTCAACATCTAGTAAATTAACTGATTTCAAGACATTTTTTGACATCAATTGATACCAAAAGAATAAGTTTTTCTGTTTAAAGATACACATTTTATTAGAGTCAGAGGTAAAAAGAATACTTGTTGAGTAGGCTATAAGAAAGAGAAGGAATAACCATTCTTTATAAACATTATATTTAAATATAACATTTCTAAAAGATTTTAACAAAAGAGTTAAATAATTACTTTTAAATTTTAGGGAACAAAAGGTGGAAAGCTGATCTTTTAGGACCCAAATGAATGGGCTATTTATAAACAACAGTTTTTAAGAATAATTTTTTATAGTATCCAACATTAATATTTCAAACAATTTTTCCATTTAGCTTGATAATTAGCATCAATTAAGAGAGAAATCACTTTTACCATAGATGAAATTGAATAAAATTCTAAATTAGGCAATGCTATACCTCCATTATCCCAATTTTTCATATGGTGAGATAAAGCAATTCTAGATTTATTTGGAAACCATAAAAAACTTAAAAAAATTGCATTTAATTTCTTAATTATCCAGTACGGGGGAGGTATAGAGATTGATTGAATAATGTAAAGAATTTTAGGGAGAAAAATCATTTTAATAATAGTGAGTCTTTCATCCATAGAGAAAGGTATTCTATTCCAATTCTCTGTTAAATTTTCAATTATTGTAAGACAATTGTTATAGTTAATTTGTATGATATCCTTAATATTTTAGCTATTGAAATGCCTAAATACAGAATTTGATCGGATTGTGTTAGATATTTTTTATAATCATCATGTAATTTAAATTGTTTTGGGCCAATTAAGAGAATTTGTGTTTTATTATTATTAAAGGTTAGACCAGATTTCCTTTGAAAAAGATTTATGTTATTAAAGAGGGCTTTAATAGATGTATTTTCGTCAGCCAAGGTGAGAAGAATATCATCAGTAAACAATTGTATTTTATATAATGAAGTGGAATTTAAATTATGACCTGTTATATTGTTATCCCATCTTATTAGGTTTGCCCATGGTTCCATAATTAGTGTAAATAATAAAGGGGACAACGGAGATCCTTGTTTAGTGCCTTTAACTAATGGTATATTTTGTGATATACTTGTGCCAATTTTAATGTATGCTTGACTATCTATATATAACTGAATAATGAGATTTATAAATTTATTAGAAAAATTTAGTTCTTTTAATAGGATAAATAAATAATTCCAGTTAATAGAATCAAATGCACTATTAATATGTAAACTAATCAAAGTCAAATTTTTATTTAATTGTTTAACTGATTCAATCAAAATTAAAGTTCTTTTTATGTTATCATATGAATTCCTATTCACTATGAATCCTGTTTGATCATCGTCAATCAAATTAGGTATTTTTTTTTAATCTATCAACATAAATAGACATGAACATTTTGTAATCTACATTGAGTAAAGAAATAGGTCTATATGATGAACATTTGGCTGGATCATTGTTTGGTTTTAATATGGGAGAAATAAAAGTGTATTTCCAAGAAGGAGGGGTTTTAATAAAGTTTTGTGCGAGGTTAAAGACTTAATGAAGTAATTTTAGTGCCATATTAGGAAATATTTTATACATTTCTGGAATGATGCCATAATTTCCTGGGGCTTTATTTTGTTTTAATTTGTTAATTTGTGTTTGAATATTTTTAAAGGAAATACATTTGTCTATAATATCTTTCTGTTCAGTAGATTATCTTTTATTAGTATATTTGCTAACAAAGGTTTTTATATCTTCTTTAGGATCTATTGTGTTAGAATTTTGGTTGATATTGTTAAAAAAATTTCTAAATTCCGATAGAATTTTGTGAAGATTAGTTACCATCTTTTTTTTTTTGAGGAGAGAATATTTCTTTGATATGATTAATTTTATTTAATCTTTTAGTTTTATTAGCCAATAACTTTAAAGATGTTTTGTTATTTGAATAATTAATTAATTTATATTTTTCTGCAATTATTTTTGTTTTATGGTTTAATATTTCAATATATTTATTATTTAGAAGTTTATTTCCATTTGTTTATCAATAGTATCTGTATCTACATTTTGATTGAGCTTAAGATTATCTATTTTATGTTGTATATCACAAAGTTCTTTATCCCATAATTTCTTTTTATTATAATACCAGCTCATAATTTTTCCATATAGATATGCTTTTAAAGCATCCCATATATATATTTTTGATATGTCATTTGAATTATTCAGTTGTAAAAAATTTTGAATTTCAATTATACTGAATTTGTTAATTCTTTTAACATTGTAATATAAGCTGGTATTCTTTTGATTTGAATAGTAGAGACATTGTTGATATTGAGATCAAAAATAATAGCATTATGGTCAGAAATAGGGCATGTTATTACTTTTGTATTACTTAGAAAATCTAATAAGTCATTGAAAACCCAAACTCTATCAATTCTGGAATATGTATTATGTCTGTGGGAATAAAAAGTATAAAATAATACATTTGGAGTCATAAAGTGATTAATATATCTTTTAAAAGAAATATTTCAATAAAATCTCTTAATTTCTTAGCTGACAATGACATCTTCCTTTTACCTTTATTAGAAGAATCTTTATGATCTAATATAAAATTAAAGTCCCCTGCTATTATTGATTTTCCTTTTGTAAAATGCACAATTTGATCTAAATGTTGTTTGACCGTGTTAATACCTTGTTAGAAAAATATGTATTAATGTATATGTTTAGTGCTTATTAAGAAATAAGAAAGATATAATGCATTTTATTCTATTAATGTTATGACAAAAAAAATGAATTCATATGAAACTGCAAGAAGCTTTTGGAAACTGCAGTGTGCCTTTTTGCAAGTTGGCCTCTCACCCCAGCAGCTGCTAGCTCAGCAAGAATTAATGTTTCTGCTTCTCACAAGTGATTATCTGCTGGGTCAGGAAATTAAATGCGTGAAATAATGAGAATCTTCTGCTCTTTCCTGTTTGAGCAATCAACCTTGTATTTGTTGTTAGATAACGCACCATCTGCAAGGAAGAAGTGATACATGTAACAAAAGAAATGTATTGAGAACTGTATCTACTATTATGTTCGAATTAACTTAGAACCTTGAGTGGAAACTTTTGTAAAAGGGTATTGTAACTAACCAGGTGGCTAGCAAGGCCACATTGTTTACCAGAAAAACTTTTTAAGCAAAATGTAGTATCAGCATTTTAGATGAATAGAATATTGTAAGCTAAAGTGATGTAAAACCCCTTGTGACTGACTACGTCAGCCTGGTGGGTTAATTCTAGTAAGAAATACTATAAAAGTTGTGTTCCTCCTGTTTCATTCAGACAAAGTTCTGTACTTGTACGTTTTTTGCCTCCTGGTGTACACTAGTAAAGAACCTGAACCTGAACCTCCTGTGTATTGATCTTTTTATTACAGTGTTTTTCATTTAACAGATTGGTCCTTTGCGTACCGGAATCCCTCAGAAGCTGCAGATCAGAGCATAGTGGTGGTCGAAGACTGTATGCAGGAGAAGATACCGAAATGGTTCTTCTTGAGTAAAAAGACCACCGACTGAATTGTCGTTTAAAGAGGCTGGCCACTTTCTGACCTGTGGCTGAAGAGCGGATCTCCACTTTGAACCGTGACTGCTCAATACCGGAGGCTCAGGTAGGGAGACTTTTTGCCTTTTTTTCTGTATTAGATCAGGGACTAGGTTACAGTAAATATTGTTTTTTTTTTTTTGTCAGATTTGTCATACAGATCAGGGACAAGAAAAATTACTGTTTATTTGGTCATAGATCAGGGTAACAGAATAATGTAGGCAGCTATTCTAGATAATGAAGTTGTGGTACCACGTGGTAAAAGGGTTACGTAACATTTATTAACATGGGAAATCAGTGCACTAAAACATCTAACTGAAGACGCAAAATAAATGCAACTACAACGTGCAGATAATGTTAGATATTATGCAAAATGGGTTAACAAATATGAATTTGATGGGAAATTAGACAAATCTTCGCTTGTTAAACTTCTTAAACAGCTTAAAAGTGATACAAAAGGTCAGGCAAGAAAACAACGACAATTAGGCATTCCTCAGGCACACAGGTGGAATGAGGAAGCAAACTGTAGGGAACAAAAGAGTAATAATTCAAAGGCATTGTTTTTAGACAAAGAAGATAATAATATAGTAGTAACAATGGCTCCAACTCCCCCCCACTCCCTTTTTCAGGCTATGAAGTGGATGGACAAGCTGGTCCACTTCCACGGTATCCTGATGTCTCAGTGAAACCGAAATTGTTTGTTAGAAATCCCATTGAAACTAAGTCCCGAACACGTAAAACACAGGGGGACATAGAATCATATCAAATGGAGAGAAATTTACAAGCTGAGAGTGAGGAAGAAATATGTCCACTTATAGAGGTACCAAATCCTCAGGCAGGACAGGTTGGACAGAACCCAACCCTCTTGGTATATAGGCCGTGGACACCGGAGGATATCCAGAAGGCTACTGAGGGAATTCCCCATCCAAAAGTTAATTTTACAAAATTCCTAGAAGATTTACAAGGCATGAGGTTAAGTTACCACTTAAATGGGGAAGAAGTAGAAAAAGTAGTTAGACAAATTGTAGGTCCAGATTGACACATGATTAGTGGCACCTGGAATCCTCGTAATGCAGAATTTAAGCCACTCCCACATAGTGACGCAGAACTTGACAATAGAGTAAAAGGCCTTACAGACCGAATCTCTGAGAAATGGAAACCTAGAGCAGACTGGACTTGTATTAATCAATGCATACAGCAAGAAATGAAACAGTAGATGGGTACTATGCCAGATTATTAGAATGTTTTAATAACCATAGCGGTATGACAGTTCCCGAAAATCAAACAAATGATTCCCCGTATGAACAACAATTGAAAAATGCATTTTTAAAAGGTTGCATTGCACTTATTAGTAGCTTCATTATGAAGCATATGATAGATCATCGAACAAGTAGGTTACAAGCCTTGCTTGAATATGCTAGACATGCTGAAAGACATTTTAATAGCAAAAAGAAAAAGAAAGCGCAAGTCTTCACTGCTGAAGATGGAGCTGAAGTTTATGTATTACAGTCTGGTAAAAAGGGTAAGAAAAATGCACAGGGAAATAAACAGTCTGACAAACGGTCAGAGGACTTTGAAGAAAGGAAAAAGAGAGGTGAATGCTTTAAGTGCGGGAAGAAAGGACATCTAGCTAGGGATTGCAAACAAAATAATAAGGTAACCACAGAGGATAAGGGAGATGAGGACTGACTATATGATGGTGAAGATACACCATACGAGAGTCAGAAATCATCGGGAAAAGACAATAAAGAGAGGACAAATGTAAATGTGATAGAAGGAGTAGTGGAAGTGCAAGTAGACATGGAAGATGAAGAAAATGAGATTTTAGATTTAGCATTATTGAGCCTAGAGCTCTACCTAGCAGACACAAAACCGGAAGTTACACTTCTGATGGAGGGGAAGGAAGTTAAATTCCTGTGTAATTCAGGAGCATCATGGACTCTGATAGACCCCTCCAAGTTAACAGAACATTCAGAATCACCTGATTATATATTAGTGAAAGCTGCAAATGGACAGCTATACCGGAAACCACTTTCCCATGATATAGCAATAACTGACCCTGTTTCAGGGATGACTCAAAGGAGTAAAATTGTTGTTTCTGCAAAATGTCCAGTGAACCTATAAGGTAGGGACCTTATTGCAGATATTTGGCAAAGCAGTAGTTCCGACTATGCAGGGTATGGAGGCACAGCAACAAATGGATACTTTTGTGGTGCGACCGGAGGGTGAAACTTTTTACTGGTACAGCCAGGACTTAGTTACGACTGGTCCAGGGGCAGAGACCGAGGAACTGATGAATGTAGCCATCAGTAAATCCCCCTCCCTTGACACTGACAGACAGCATTTGTTACATTGTACTCTGTATTACTGTAGCACACCAGAACCTGATAAGGAATATGAGCAAGAATTGTTCAGAAATCGTGCAAACAGATTAGTGTTACGTAATCTGTACTGGGATACTGAGGGAAACAGTATTGTTAGCTGTTCATTACCTCAAGAATTCCTTGCACTATACAAATCTAATCGATTACCACATGTCAGTTTAACTAAGAACAAAAATGTAAAATGGGCAGACCTAGGAGAAAAGGTAACGAGATGGGAGAAACAAACTGATTTAGAATTATCAGAGCAGGGAATACAGAAACAAAAACTGAATTGGTTAACACAGGCACACCCAGCTGTACACTTGCAGTCTAGTGAGGACAGCTGATTAGCATTCTTATTAGAAGAAGAGGAGAAAGCCTTATGTAACATACCAAAGATTCTTTGGTCAACAGGCAAGTCAGATGTAGGACTTATTCGAACAGCAGGACCAGTTACTATTACACCAAAGTCAGCATTCAGACCGCAGAAGAGACAATATCCTTTAAGAAAGGATGCAGAAATAGGAATCAAATCTATAATCGCAGCATTACTTAAGGAAGGATTACTTGTAGAATCTCCTGATTCACCATGTAATACACCCCTATTTCCTGTTAAAAAGGCAAACGGGGAATGGCGTATGGTTCAGGACTTACAAGCTGTAAATAATGCAGTAATACCTAGAGCACCTACGGTGCCAGATCCACACACTTTGTTAAATGATTTGAAACCTCATCAAAAATATTTCTCTGTGATAGATATCAGCAATTCCTTCTTTTCAATACCTATACATCCTGATAGCCAATATTGGTTTGCATTTACATTTCAGGGAAAAAGGTATACCTATACTCGACTACCACAGGGATATTGTGAGAGTCCAACAATATTCGCACAAGAAATGGCTAGTAATTTGGCGGGATTCACTCCACCGGGGGGTAGTCAAACTCTACTTTATGTAGACGACATCTTGCTAGCAGCCCCCACCCAGCAGCAATGCAGGGAGGAGACCATAGCACTGTTACAATTCTTAGCAACACAGGGACACAAAGTAAACAAAAGCAAACTACAGCTTTGGAGAAAACAAGTTAGATACCTAGGATATGTAATATCCAAAGAAGGTAGAATATTAGATGAGGATAGAAAAACAGTGATTTTACAAGCACCCAAACCAGCAACCAAGAAGGAAATGATGTCCTTCCTGGGAACAACTAACTTCTGCCGGAGTTGGATACCAAACTATGCTTTGGAATCTGCTCCACTGACCGACCTCATATACAAAAAGCCGATGGCAGCACAGGATTTATTACAATGGACATCTGAAGCAGAAATAGCTTTCTGCAGGTTGAAGCAATTGATAGCTTCTTCATTAGTCTTAGGACTACCAAACTATCATAAACGTTTCTTTCAAACTGTAGACTGTAAGCAGGGATATATGACATCAGTATTGACACAACAACATGGGGATAAGCAATGCCCCATAGCTTACAATTCATCACAGTTAGACCCAGTGGTGCGATCCTTGCCCCACTGTGTACAAGCAGTAGTCGCAGCTGCAATGGCAGTACAGGCTTCGGCCTCAGTGGTGTTATTCCACCCTCTCACATTGAGAGTGCCTCATGCGGTTGCGATAATTTTACTGCAAGAAAAGGTAGCATATCTTTCTCCTGCTAGACACCTTTCCTGTATGACTATACTGTTGAGCCAACCTCATATGACAATTGAACGATGCATGACATTAAATCCATCAACTTTGCTCCCAACTCCTGCGTATGGCACACCACACAGTTGCCTGCAGGAAATTGAGCAGAAAACATTACCCAGACAAGATCTCATGGATATTCCCTTGGATAAGGCTGAGGTGACATATTACATGGATGGCTCATGCAGAAGGGGCCCTACAGGGAAAAATCTAGTGGGGTATGCAATAGTTACAAACACTGAAACCTTAGAAGCCCAATCCTTACCACATAACTTGTCTGCACAAGCAGCAGAATTGATTGCCTTAACACGGGCCTGTACCTTAGCAAAAGACAAATGTGTAAACATATATACTGACAGTCAGTATGCTTTTTCTACTGTACATGTTTTTGCACAGCAGTGGAAAAGTAGAGGGATGATAACATCTAGTGGTAAACCAATTAATCATGCGCAATTTATTTTAGAATTGTTAGAATCTATTCAGTTACCTACTAAAGTAGCTATTTGCAAATGCGTAGCTCATACGAAACAGCAGGACAGAATTTCAAAAGGTAATGCGAGAGCTGATGCAGCTGTGAAGCAAGCAGCTTCAGACTCAGAAACTTTACTTTTAGACGAGGAATTACAACCCTCTGAAATTTTGGACCTAGAAATGTTAAAAACAATGCAGACACTTACTACAAAAGCAGAGAAACAAAAATGGGAAAAACAAGGAGCAATCCTTGAAAACGGGCTGGACATCTCCAAAGAGAAAAAAAACAATTTTGCCATCTAATTTGTTTAGATATGCAGCTTTGTTGAGCCATGGGCAGTGCCATGTCTCAACAGTGGGGATGGTACAGTTAGTAAACCGAATATTCTAAACATACGGATTCACAAATTACACAAAAAACTTTTGTGCGGCATGTCATATTTGTAACAAACATCATGCACAAGGGGCATTAAAACCTAAACAAGGGAGTTTTCCTACACCGCCATATCTGTTTCATACCATTTGTATGGACTTTATAGAACTGAACAAATGTGATAACAAAAAGTACTGCCTTGTCATTGTAGATATGTTTTCCAAATGGGTGGAAGCCTTTCCGACTAAAAACCCGGATGCAACAACAGTGGTGAAAGCCCTCATAAAGGAGATTATTCCCAGATTTGGTATACCGGAAAGGATTTATAGTGACAATGGCACACATTTTGTGAACCAAACCATACAGCAGTTGGGACGTTTCTTTGGGATTTCCCTTAAGAACCATTGTGCTTATCACCCTCAGTCTGAAGGACTGGTGGAGAGGCACAATGGAGTCCTTAAAAATAAACTTAGAAAGTTAGTTAGTGAGACACAGAAGAACTGGGTGTACTGTCTGCCTCTGGCACTGCTGAGTATGCGAACAGTTCCAAATGCAAAGGGTTTAACTCCTTTTGAAATGGTGTTTGGGAGGGCATATTATGTACCTCAGTGGAAAGCTCTCATGCCTGCAGACCAGGAGGCTGATAGTTCACTAGCAAGTTATATGAGGAAACTGTTAACAAATAAATCTCTTTTGCAGTTTAACTCTTTTTCAGATAAAGAACAGACCAGACCATTGGAAGCAATTCTAGCCCCGGGGTCCTGGATCTGGGTGAAGGTAACAAAGAGGAAGAATTGGGCAAGCCCGAAGTGGGAAGGACCGTACCAGGTGCTGTTGGCCACACCTACTGTGGTCAGAATAGCTGAGAGGACTTCTTGGATTCATTTAACGCATTGTAAACCGGTAAAGAACTTTCAACTTGATAAAAACATTGTAACTGTTAAGCAACAAGAACAAAATGGCCAAAGATAGAAATTCAGACCAACCGCAAAAATGTTGCATAATCATATTATTGAGTGTACAGTTGTTGACTGTACTTTTGACAATTTTCTTTTTGTTGTGGTTTTTTCATTTCTCAACCACACAAGTAAAACTGGATAAACGTGATGAAACATCCATAGACTGGCATCCAAACTTTAACACATACCTAGCAATTAAACGTGTATATGCTGAGACTATGAACATTTCAAACTGCTGGGTTTGTACAGCTGTACCAACAGCATATGGAGGACTACTAATGTCCACTGTTCCTTTAGGGATCAATGAGACTTGGGAAAATTTACTTTTTGACACAGGAACTGTGAGATCACAGGATAAAATAGCATTGTATTTACCTGTTACACAAAAGGGGATTATGTGTTTTTTTCAAAAATGATACTCTTCAGGTGGGCTGGAGTAACTGTAACATAACAATATCTTATAAATGTTATATTAAGACTAAAACTGGGGGTACCATTTGCAATACTATGATTCATATTTGAACTCAATAAAAATGACATTAAATGAAGTACAAAGAAATCCTGTTTTGATTAAACAATTGTCAATCATAGCTAAGAAAATGTGTCATGCAGGGCTAGTGCGTATTAGCACTAAAGTTGAAAACTGTTATTTTGTGTGTGGGAAAAAGGTATACAAATGGCTACCTGAGAATTGGTCCGGCAGTTGTTTTTTGGGCTACCTGATTCCAGCCATACGACACACTGCGGAATTACCTCTGGGTAAAATATGGAGCATGAGAGATGTTTCCAAGAAAACCAAAGATCCAATTGAGAAACCTGTGAATCCAGTAGGGCGAGTTGAAGCAGGTTGGAAAGATCATAATTCCGTGAAGGACAAAGACAAATTGACTCATATGGACTTGAGTGACAGTGTTATATCTTGGGCAGGTATACTCCCAGCGTATGGTGCAGTCAAATCAATTTGGGAGCTGAGAAAACTGTCGAAACTTCTCGAAGTAATGAGTAATGCAACTTTTTCTGCTCTTGAATTAGTGACTGATGAACTGAATGCCATGAGAACTGTTGTGTTGCAAAATCGGATGGCTCTTGACTTCACCCTAGCGGCGAGAGGTGGTACATGCGAGCTTATCAAAGAAGAATGCCGTGCATATATTCCAGATAATAAGCATGACATTAATAACCATCTGGAGGTGATTCAGCAAGTGTCAGCCATGAACAAACCAGGCCCAAACCCTCTGACGGATTTCTTCCAGAATCTGTTTGGGGGGTGGGGTTCCATCCTAATGAATATTCTGATTGCCATTTGTGTGGGTTTACTCCTATTAGGAGCATGTGTTTGTTATGGAATCCCCTGCATTTATTTATTTTTTTATTTATTTATCATTTGTTGACCAGGAAAGTCCGACTAGGTTCCACAGAGCCTGTTTTTAGCGGAGATCCCAGGAAAAATGCTCCAGATGCATGTCTTTGGAATGTGGGAGGAAACCAGAGTACCCAGAGGAAACCCACGCAAACACAGGGAGAACATGCAAACTCCACACAGAAGGAACCCCAGCCGAGAATTGAACCGGAGAACCTCTTGCTGTGAGGCGACAACGTTAACCGCTGCACCACTGTGCATGAAAAGATTCATTAAAGATTTTATAGATATGTCTGTCTCTGAAACCTTGCATCAAGACATTGAACTTGAGGAATTGGTTCCAAATGAAATTCTTCTTGAAGTCTAAATTGAATGACTCTCTTAACTGCAAATCCTAAGTGGAAGAGGTTAGGAGAAGAAATAAGACTGTTTTCACTTCTGAGAATAGAATAAAAAGTATTAACAGGGGGAAAATGTTAGAAAAATATGTATTAATGTATATGTTTAGTGCTTATTAAGAAATAAGAAAGATATAATGCATTTTATTCTATTAATGTTATGACAAGAAAAATGAAGTCATATGAAACTGCAAGATGCTTTTGGAAACTGCAGTGTGCCTTTTTGCAAGTTGGCTTCTGACCCCAGCAGCTGCTAGCTCAGCAAGAATTAATGTTTATGCTTCTCACAAGTGATTATCTGCTGGGTCAGGAAATTAAATGTGTGAAATAATGAGAATCTTTTGCTCTTTCCTGTTTGAGCAATCGACCTTGTATATGTTGCTAGATAATGCACCATCTGCAAGGAAGAAGTGATACATGTAACAAAAGAAATGTATTGAGAACTGTATCTACTATTATATTCGAATTAACTTAGAACCTTGAATGGAAACTTTTGTATAAGGGTATTGTAACTAACCAGGTGGCTAGCAAGGCCATGTTGTTTACCAGAAAAACTTTTTAAGCAAAATGTAGTATCAGCATTTTAGATGAATAGAATATTGTAAGCTAAAGTGATGTAAAACCCCTTGTGACTTGACTACGTCAGCCTGGTGGGTTAATACTAGTAAGAAATACTATAAAAGTTGTGTTCTTCCTGTATCATTCAGACAAAATTTTGTACTTGTACGTTTTTTGCCTCCTGGTGTACACTAGTAAAGAACCTGAACCTGAACCTCCTGTGTATTGATCTTTTTATTACAGTGTTTTTCATTTAACATACCTATACCTGGAATCCAATATATATTAAATAATGTATATATATATTTTTATTTAGTTCCAAAGTTATAGCACAAAACATTCATTTATTGTCTTTATAGCTATCTATTATTTTGGGTAATGGTAGTGAGTTATTCCACAAGATAGCTACTCCTCTCTTTTGTTTAAGATGTTCAGAGCTTACTAAAACAGAATAAGATTTATTATTTAGTTTAGATAAATCCTCCGAGAGTAGGTGAGTCTCTTGTAAAAATATTAGTTGAGATTTATGAAGTTTAAGGTATCTAAATAAAGTACCTCTCTTACCTGGATTATTTAAGCCATTAATGTTAATGGAAATACTTTTTATAACTGTCATTTAAGATTAAACAAAATAAATCAGAGAATTGACCATCAGGTGTTAATATTATATTAATTTCTTGCAATTTAGTATGAGATTTCCCAGTTGGAATAAAAATAATCATCTTCAGATCTCTTCGAAATAACGTACTATTCAAATTAGTGGTGAACCACAATAAAACTTTCAAACAAATAATACTATAACTGATTAGTAAAACAATATTTACAATCCAACCCTTTCTGGAGTTTAAAACTCCCAATCTAGGTGACATAGTATCACCTAAATTAACCCTTAATCTAGTAGTAACATTAAACCAGCAACTGTCTAAAAAATAAAGTTATCTTCAGGTAAAAATACCAAACTGTAGCAATACTACTATTAATATGTGAAATGTTGCTAACACAATAAGCAGGTGTAAAAAAAATTGTGAATTTAATTGAACTATGAATCATAAACAACCTGGCTAGATTATCATGTTCTATACATTTTTCTGAGTACTAGCAACATATCAGCATCTTGCAGTAATTAAACATTTTTACATTAATTCATGTGAGCACTTTATACTAGCAGGATAAAACAAGAAATGTATATGAAAAAGCATGGTATTCAGCAGTTAAACATGTTGTTAGGAAAATTATAAAATCCCTGTTGCTCATATTATTTATAGTCATTTGATGAATCTGAAAAACTTCTACCAAAAAATCAAGATCAAATATGTGAAACATCTAAATGAAACAATTGGAGCAACATAACCGTATTTCATATTCTAATGGTTAACCTCCATACATTTATATATATTCATAAGCCATGCTGTAAATTAAATGTTACATATAAAATAAAGTCAAAATAATATTACTTTGATCATCTTGTGTCCAGAGTGGCATGGAAGGCCTTTCACATTACACATCTCATAAGTAATAGCATTGCTTCTGAAGTGAAAAAAATTATAACCCCTCTATACTCATCTCTCATCATGCCAATAATAGAGTACAATGCTCACATACATATGTACCTTACCAGACATCTGCAGCAAATGAGGAGACCACTAAGATCTCTCAATATGAAATTTCAGGTACATGGCATACATGAACAAACTGAAATTACTGTCACAGTACTCTTTGTAGTATAAACGTTTTAGAGGTGACCTGTGCCTTACCTACAGAGCAGTCTCTGATCCTGCCTTAATAAAAATGCTTCATATCTGTAAGTCACAAGGGACAAAATTCACTCACTTTAGGGACCCCAACTCAGCTTGCATCCTCAACACAATTTCCCAGAGAGACATTTATATCTCATGAATGTTGCCATTCCTCAGAGAGAAACTCTCAATTCAAGTCAAAAAGAACTTCTCAATGACTTTGTATATGCATAACGTTAGACAATTGGATGAGAAACAGCAAATTTATCCTGGGAGTTTCATCTGTGTCCTGTTAGATAGGAGCAGTCAATGTTATTCTTTTTCTGCATGAAAATATAGTCTATATCTCTATTATTTAATAAGAAATAAGAGTGAAACATGACCAGACTTATAAGGACCCCGGGGCTATTAGCTTTGTAACCTCCTATGATCCTATGTAAATCTATGATTGGTCAGTAGAGGAGAAAAGAACAAACTGTTCACTAAAAGCTGCTTTGGGTGTAATTTCTTTGCGATGTCAGAACTACCAAAAAGGTATGTAAAGGAGTTGTTTTCCTTTTTCTTGCCGTATATTAAACTTATAATTTATGTGGCATTAGTGAACATCCATAAAGTTAGTTGGGAAAGAGTATGAATTGCACTTGCACAAGACTGTAGATTTCAGGTAAATAAGTGTGGTTAAAGAGAATGTAGGATCACTTAGTGTTTTTTTTTTTCTTCAATACATAACATCAGGGATAAAGCACGGAAGTAAGACCTGCTAACAGATGCATAAATCATTTAACTCATTTAAAATGCATTGATATATACATAAGAAACACAAAAATGCATGCCAAAATGATATGTAATAGTCTATAAGCAGTGTAGTAAGAAAACTACAATTTAGTTGTATCCAAATGTTTCTTAATATGTGATGGGAATGATTAAAGAGTTAAATGATTAGAAAAAGGAAACAATTTACAGCCTAAACAAGCAGTGATTGTACTTCAATTCCTATTCCAGCAGTAAATGGAGGGGAACTAGGTTTGTTTGTTTGTGGAATGACAAGTTAACTGTACACCAAAAAGTTAATTAGTGGAAAGTTAAAGATCACACAAATTGTGAAAATGTGTTTTTGCTGTATACTTTTTATCTCCATGATTCCCAACCATCATCCTTCCTTCTACTGGTCTTGAACCCATTTATTTCCCTATACTGGATATCCCCTTCACAGATATGACATCTTACCAGCAGAGCTGTCAATCAAGGATCCATGGCATTATTTTGTGCCCTCTACTAGTGACCAATCAATGATAGCATTTCTGTTATCTTTATTTGAAGCCATACTACTTCGTGGATGCTGTGTAGTGCTGGTTAGATATGCTCCGATGCTTGATGTGCATTGAAAAGGGGTAAGGTGTCATCGTGGAGAATGGATGTATGTGTTTTATTTTCTTTTTTTGCTGGTGATTTGGTGTTGTTGGTTTGGGAATGGTTATGTACTTTTTAGGAGTTGTTTGTATGTCAGTCAGGTGCTGGTTGCTTCTCTGGTTGATGTGTTGGTTACCTGCCCATATGCGGATGATGAAGTGTTCTTTGGGTTCGATAGATGAAGTGGTATGAAAGGTAGTGTTTCAGGAGTATGTTGGTATTGATTTCTTGTGTTTATGCTTGGTAATGACAGCCGGTTGCTAGCTAGGATTTCTTTGTATTTATTGTTTTAAAGTAGTTGGGAAAAGTTGGGATGGTGACTAATGTGGTGGCTGGTTCTGTTGGCGATAGTTGTGTGCTTTGACTATTTTCATCTGAATGGCTTACTCGTGGTGTTAAGCTCTCAATTAGCAGTTGTTTTAAAAAAAAATAAAAGAGAAAATCCTTTGAAAAGCGTTACCGTTGGTTTCCCGCTTCACATACAAAAAAATAGTCATTTGGATTGAGCTCAAGAGGTTCAGTTGTGTTATGAACGACCCTGCCAGATGATGAGAAGCTCACTCACATAAATAAATGTCCAGCTTTGACATTTGACCTTGGACTCTGTTCACATAGACTTGGAACTTTGAGACGCTGGCAACAGATGGGTGAAACAGCTGATTCCCTAATTCGAGACAGTAACAAGATACTTCATTTTTTGAATACTTTCTGTTCCTGTCATTCTTTTTGCCACTAGGTATATTCTGTTTATGTCATTTACAAAAAGACATTGTGAATATTTCATGAATCATCTTTAAGAATTTAATAAATAATATTTAGGTGTTTTCAAAAACATGTTTTTGATATTTAGGATCCTGTATGCTTGCAATAGCAGTAAAATGCATAAAATATGACTTAGTTGGCCTCAGTTTGATTAGCAGCTCAGAGACAAGAAGACCCGGGTAAGGGATGTAGAAGTAATTGGCTGGTATGGACTCATTTATCCTGGGGATGCAAAGAGTGGTGGTGTCAATTAGTTTGTTACCACTGTACAAGTGATGGCTTACTTGACACTGGAAAGGACAGGATGAAGAATGTGCTCATATTATCCCTAGCCGGTGATGATAGCTCTTTTTAACTTATATAAAAGAGAATCCATTTTCATTTGAAGGGTGTAAAATGTCTTTAAATGTGAGATGCTTGTGTCAGCCATCAGGAAAGGAGGATAGGGCCTTAACAGAAATGCTGTGGAGATTCTTGATATAACTATAGAAGGCTTTGTGGTTGTTTTTAGTGTCTGCCACAATTCTGCCTTCATAGCTGGCTTTAGAGGTTTTGGTGAGGGATCTCAACTTTTTGCAGAGGCTAATAAAGGTGTTTTTCCAGTCTCGGGACTTCGCCTTTTTTTCTGCAACATTTTCTTCATTCTATTGTAGAGTTTATTAATAGCAGGGGACCACTAGATTGCATTCCTTTTTTGGGGGGGAGAGCATCTTGTTTCTGTTGGGTATGGCTAGTTCCATGCATTTATGTATGCGTTCATACAGTGCATTGGTGTATGATTTGTCAGGCATGCATCTATTTTCCATTGACATGGGTGACATGAAGTTAGCCACCTCTGTTTTTAGGAGTCCAAAGTCAGCTCTGGAGAAGTTTTCATGGTGGTTACCTTTGTGGGGGGGGGGGGGTGACATGTGGCTTTCCATGGTGATTAGTTTGTGGTCGGATCTAACCAGGCATGACTTTACTATTGATGTAGAGCAATGGTTGCCCATGTTAGTAATAACCAGGTCAAGGATGTTGCTTCCTCTAGTGGGGGTAAGAATGAGCTGGTCCAGTGCATTGGAACTGATGAATTCCAGAAAGTGTTAGGCCAGTGTATTGGGGCATGAGTAGTTTTCCCAGTTGATAGAGGGGTAGTTGAAATCACCTAGTATGAGAGTGTTAGGTTGGACCCTAATAGTTTTCAGGGTGCTTAGGAATGTGGACTCTTGGGACATGGTTGGGGACCTATAGCAGGCTACGACCTGAATTGCCGTGTGACCCTATGTTAGTTAGTTGTACCTGAAGTATCTCAGATGCATTATGTTGGGCTACTAGTCTGGAGGTGTGCATATCCTTTATGAATATGGAGACACCACCACCTTTGGAGCTTCGGTCCATGTTCTGGGACTGAAAGGTGTGGAATGAGTTATAGCCTGGTAGCACAGGGGTACTTTTCTGTTGCTTTAAACCAGGTCTCCGTTACAGCACAAATGTCGATGTTCTCTATTTTGAGTTGTGCTTCAAGCAAGTGCATCTTTAGATTTAGACTTCTAGCATTGAGCAGCATGACCATCTGATTGCATGTATTTATAGCTGTTACAGTGGTAATTTAGTCTTTGGAACATTGCCTAAATAAGACACTATTGGGATGGCAAGACCCTTAGCCAGTATCTGGAAACCCAGGGGTGACAGATGCAGGCCATCTCTGGCAAAGCATTAAGGTCTGTCAATCATGTCAAACCCAAGCAGACAGATACTGGATCCCCTTAGAATGACACTAGAAACTTAGCCAATTGTTAAAGTCAATAATTTTCTGCTTGCACTGCGATATCATTCTGGGTGACAGTAGGATGCTGCTCAGAGCTAGGGTCATACCTGCCTGGGCCACATAATCTGAGGGACCCTCCATATCTCTTTTTATGTAGTCCAGGGAAGTGCGTCTCAGGTCATTCACACCCACATGGACAGTGACAGAGTCATACTTGTACTTGTTGCGGAGTGACCTTAGTGCATGTGTTATGTCAGATTCCGGCACCTGATAGATAGCTGACTGTTACCTTCTCCTTATTCAACCTAGTGAGTAGGACATTAGTGTGCCTCACTATCGAGTCATCTATGACTAGTGTATTTGGCAAGCTGTTTTGCCTTAGAGGCTTAAGTTGAGAGGCACACTGTGTTGGTGAGCTATGTGTCTTGTGGTATATGCTTTGTTGTGGTGGCTGAGTGTGTTTCTGCCTTGGAGGTCTCTGCTGTTTGGGTAGATTTCTAGTGAGACTCACTAGGAAGGTGAGTGTGTGGTTTGTTTCTTTATGTGACCACTGTGATGGTGGGTTTTCTGAAGGGCTATGTGTTGCATGTGGTGTGGTGCAGGTGTTGACCTTCTCCTCTTGACCAGCTATTCCATTCTTGGCTTGAGAGTGCATGGCTTCCAATTTGGATATATAAGTGCATCTCTCACAAGTCTGAGTGTTGGGATATAAGAGGAAAGGGTTGTCTGTGTACATGAGGCAGTTGCTACACTGCCTCAAAATGCCCAAGTTCACCAGGTTAGAAGGAGAAAGCACAGGGAAATGACCTTTAGACATGCCAGGAGGGATGGTCATTATTACTAAGTAATGGATTTGTTTCCTTATATATTCCTCTTACAGGAAAAATGTCACTCAAGGTGTCTGAGTCTGTACATAGCACTGCCAATACTTGAGGTGAAACTAATACGTAGACCATGAAAATTTAAGGATGAAGTATTTAGGCAGATATTCTGAAGTTAGAAAGATCTGAAGCAGTACTTACTGAAAAATAGAGACTTGGCTTGTCAAGAATGGTGAAAAGAGGGGAGTGACATGAATGGCTACTGCCTGGTTACTACTAATGCTGGTCTGAGCACAGCTTCCATTGTTGGGATACAATACTGCTTTGCTTCTTCTCTCACCAGAAGCAAAAAGTTAGCACCAATCCCAAGAAGAGAAGCAAGCCACAGCCTGTTTGGTGATCCACAGTCTTGTCCCAGATGATGCAAGGGTCTGCAGGCTTGTAGTCTTTTTTCTGACAGATGCCTCGAATAGCAACTAGACCAGTCAGGTATGTTAAGCACAGACACTCACTCTCTAACCAGAAAGAGTCAGGAATCAATGCACTCTGCTCCTACTCTCATCAGGATCAGAATATAAGCACAGATTCCAAGCTGTCACCTATAAAGCAGTTATTAAGCTTTCTGATCAACAGTCTCCAGGAAATAATGTAACTGCACTCCTTCTCTCACCAGGAAAAAAACAGAAGCACTAATCCCAAGATGACTACTGTGAAGCAGAATGTGGCTCTCCAATAACTGGTGGTCTTGCAATAGATGCTTAAAGTTAAGATGAAAAAAATGGTTTATCCTAAGCACTGCAGTGTGGACAAGAGGAGTTAGATGTAAAAGTAAGTAACTTAAGGTTTACTTGTCAAAAAAAGTTAAGTTTTAGTGGAGAGTCACTATTTTTAAAACAGCAAGATAGACTGAAAGAGGTGATCACTTTTGTATTCTGGTACTATGGAATACAGTAGGATGACCAATAAATTTAAATAGTTAAAGGGGAGTGATTTCACAAAATGATAATTTTGTGCTTACTCACACCAGCCAGTAAAAGCAGAGAGGAAATGAGACATATGGTCAAATTAACATAAGTGGCAGGCAACTAGAAAGACAGTGGTGTTTAAGAACACAACAGTAATGGGGTGGAAGCATGGGAAAAATTTCTGTAATTTCTGTTTGACTCAAAAGAGACAGAGCTGTTTTCTCTTTTCAAGTTTTAATATGCAGTTAAAAGCAGAATACAAGTAAAATTGTGTAAAGAAAACAAATCACAGTATACAAAATAGAAAAAGGCAATAAAGTAATATAAAATACAACAAATAAAAAGCAAACTAACCTTTCCCTCACAGCAAACTGTAGCAGAGTGTGGGTGAGCCTTTACAGTAAAGCTCCGAAATGTTTTATTTTACCATTTAAATAGAAGGTTTAGTTCCTAGCTCCACCCCCTCAGTTCACAGACGATTAACCTTAACTGACCTGTTCTAACTTATGTGTGACTCCTTAATTGACCTGTTTTAATTTCTGTCTGACTCACAAGAGACAGAGCTGTGGCCTGTTTATAAGTTTTAATACATAATTCAATAACTAAATATGACTGTAAATGTATCAGTAAGATAACTAAATATAACTGTAAATTCATTTTATGAAACCCATTACTCCTACTACTATTGGAACTGTCTGGGTATCCTTCTTCCACATTGCCCATATTTCTGCCTGAATATCCTGGTATTTTATGACTTTGTGTCTCTCTGTATGTAAGACACTGTAATCACTGGGTGTAGCAATTTCACTGATCAGTGTTACTTTTGTCCTGTATTCATGGACTACTATATCTGGTTTTCTTGAATCTATTTTTGAACTGTTGGCAATGGATGAGCCCATGTGATATAACCGTCATCATTTTCTATAATGCTTTGTTTCTCATGTTTCCATGCTTCTCAGCTACTTCAATATTATAATATTTGCACAATCCCAAACACAACAGTTTTGCCACATTATTATGCCTTTCAGTATACAGGCCTTCTGCCATTAGTATATCACACTCCAGCAACAAGATGTGCAATTGTTTCCAATTCTGTTTTACAAAACCTGCATTTGTCTGTTTCTCTGACATGTTCAATGGACTTTGTGAACCAACTGGTATGTAGTCCACTATCCTGAGCCACCAATATTAACCTTTTATCTTTTGGTTTAAATTCACTTTTTAACCATTCCTGCATTAGATCCTGATCGATATGAGGTTGTTCAGGAGTTTTCTGTACTTGCAACTATATTTATGCATTTTCCATATTTCTTGCATTTTCATCTGATCCTTCACCTTATATTCTTCCTTTTGTTTTTTGTTTTTTTTGGCACATTCATTTTCTGCCTGATTTTTATCAACTTCTAGTCTGATTTCCATTTCCGCTTGACACCACTATGCTTCTGCTAAACTAAGCAGGGAAGTAATCTTAGACTTATTCTGCTCATGTTTTAAAACTTTCACTGTGCTTGGATCTAGTGAGATCAGCAGATATGTATGTAGTCCTACGATTGTGGATCTATACATGTAATAAATTATGAGGAGGCCCATATCTCCTTCAGAACAGAGAATATATAATCGGTGTATACACTGATTTTTATAAATCATTTTATAAGCATGAAGGATTCTTTTTGTTTTCCTGCGCAACTGATCCAATACCTTTTAGAGTCAGTCAGTCAATGCAAAACTGTAACCTGGAACAGGAAGAGCAAATTGGTTTATAGCTTGTACTTTGTTTTTAGATGTCAGGTCTGTTTCCAGTATTCATTTCAGTCTTCTAAAATATACCTTACTAAGTTTTACTCTCACTTGATCATGTTTTATTGTTGATCCTTCATGAAATATTAAGTATTTAGACAATCCCTCTTACTCAACTTCTTTTATATCACATTCCCTGTGTGACACCCATGCACTGGCCCAGCAATCAAGGAGCCTCAATCCTCACCACTAACACCAGTTAGTGGGGTCCATATAGGGAAAGGATAACAAATACATACACAGTAAAGTACAATTTCCCTTAAGAGCACACAGAGATCACAGTTAGTCCACTGGCACAGCTATAGGGTCCAGATCTCAGCCTAGTGGGCAAGCCAAAACCTCAGGCACCCTCTCTGTCCAACCAGTGCTTCATATCCCTGCCCAAGTAGCTGACACACACACTTTGAAATAAGAGTTTATACAACCACACAAACACTCCTGGGGAAGGCTGGCACAGGTTCTCCAGCTGTGCCCCTTTTACCCAGACTATACGGTAGAAATCACTGCCACCACCCAGATAATATTTATCAGCTATTCAAAGGCCTTATTAAAGCATGTCCAATTATTACTGTGCAATATTATTATCCAAATGGTAAGCGTAACTGAACAGCAAAGCTTATTTGGAGTGACTTGGTACAGTATCACTATATATATGCAATGTACTCTAGACCTTAAATTATCTCTACACAAAACAGCCACAGTTGAAAGGTTTAAAAATAGTTAATAATAAATAATAAAAACACAAGACAATACTTATTACTACATAGTGCTAGTCAAGAGTTCAGAGATCACAGAGAAATACTTAAAATAATACCGAAGAAAAGTTCTGACATCACAGAAAAACAAACTAGTCTAACCATCCTATTTCCTAGCTACAGCTAAGAGAAACACTAAAGTCTAAGCTCCTACTTACATATAGACACAGGTAGTGCTGAGTTGGATGTTCTCAAGACAAATTCTCTAATGCTCTCATTCTCTCTATCCTTAAATTGATAACACAGTACCACTGATTCATTTCAGATTACATCATTTCTTTCTGGTTCCCAGGCTAATATACTCTCAGAGGTTAATCGCCCCTTTGATCTTGCAGCTGGTCAGGAACCAGAGCAATAAAATAAATTATACATGCAAATTCTAGCCATTAACTCTGGCTGCAAAACGATAGGCAGAATTCCTTCATCCAGATATACTGGCTCCGAATTTTGACATCAAAGACAGTCATAAAATGCTCGACTTAGCTTTCTTACAGCAGAGTGCACTGTTGTTACATTATTTGCAGTTCAATATCCAATGCAGTCTTTTCACATTTAAGAGAACAGACCTGTGGCTTACATTAATATTTACAAATGACAGAATTATCTACAAAATTCTATCTGGCTAGGCTGACAGCCTTCACCTATCTTCACACCTTTTCCCAGACTAATGTTTTCTTGGTGCCACAGCTTTCCTGCTTTAAAGGTTGCTTTTGCATATTTATAAAGACTAACTGGCATCCTTATATCATCTGAGAAAGATTTGACCACTTGCAGTTGTCTTTTCAGTTCCTTTTCTGATTAACTACAGTTTTAAATCATCCAAAAAAAGAGATAAGAAGTCTTTGCACTTTGTTATTTTCTGGGAGTCAAATTATAGCCATGACCTAATCTGTTAAGTAGAGAGCTTAGTGGCTTAAGGACAAGACAACAGAGTGCCAGTGACAAAGAGTTACCCTGGAATATGTCCGGGCGGCACAGTGGTGCAGTGGTGCAGCGGTTAACGTTGTCGCCTCACAGCAAGAGGTTCAGGTTCACGGTCTCAGCTGAGGTGCCTGTGCCTTCTGTTGTTTTTCATGTTTGTGTTGTGGGTTCGTGGGTTTCCTCCCTCGTCCGGTTTCACATTCCAAAGACATGCATTTTTCTCCCGATTCTCAGCATCCGCTGAAATGAGGATCCCTGGGATGGAACCGGAGGACATTCATTCGGTCAAAAAATATAATATCCTCCTTTGAAATTTTATTCCTGGGATAATAATTTGTCCTTTATCATGGCTTAGCTGTAAAGTGGTTTGCCACTGTTTCATGGTCTCTGTAATGTAATCAATCAGTGTAGGGTGTATGTTATACATTTGTAATCACTCTTAGTCATGAATATGGGATGCTCTCAAATGCTTTTTTGTAGTCTATCCATGCCATACTTAGATTCTTCCTCTTTTTACAATTTATGACTTTATTTAACAACACATGATCCTTTGAACCCATGCGACTTTCTTTTGTTACCCTTTTGTTCTAGTGCCATGATTGAGTTTTCTTCTAAATGACTATAAACTCTGTTGGCATCAATTCCAGTGTATAGCTTACACATTGTCAGAAGGCAAGCTATTGGCCTTAGTTTTTAGGATATCTTGCAGGTTCACTCTTAAGGAGGAGTATCATTTTTCCTATTGTTAACCAGGTGGGCATCTGTTTGGGATGTGCATATAAATAGTTTTTACTCATGGCTAAATCTCTGTGTAAATATGTTAAAACTTTTAGCCAGAAGTTACATACCGCATTTGGGCCTGGGGTTTTCTAGGTAGAAGCTTTTCTGAGTTTTGTGTCAGTTTCTCTGGCCATTACTTCATCCTATACATTTGAAGTTCTTATTCTTTCTTTCTTTTACTTCATCTATCCATTCAGAATCTCGGTTATGTTCCACAGGAACTTCATAGATATTTCCCAAAAATGTGTCTATTTCTTCTTTCTTTAGTGGTGTTCCTATTCATTTTGCCTTGTTTCCCAATTCTCTATGAAACTTTTTTGGGTCATCAATAAATTGCTTATTTTGTACTTTTCCTTTATATTTATTGCATGTCTTCTATGTTTTTATGAGTGTGCTCATATATATAGTTTATTATTTGCAATAGCATAACATAGATCCTGGTCTGTTCTGATACTGCATGTTGCTTTTGTCATGTCTATGTTTCTGAGTATTTTTGTTTATTTGTTTCCTCTACTGTACTCTTCTAATAGTGACACTTCTTGTCTTAATTGCTTTATAGTTTTCTCTTTTCGATAATTCCATGATGGCATTTGACTTCTCCCCTGCCTTTCCCTTATTGCCTTGTGTTTTTGTGGTTAGGCATTATCTGTTATTAATTTAGCTGCACAGTAATACATCTTATTTACTTCTGTTATATCACATGAATTTCTATGAAGAGTCTCGATTACTTTATTTATTTGTTTTATCAAACTTCTAACATTTTGGGTCTTACTGACTTTCTGTATTCTATTTCTTTCATTGAACTTAAGATGTCAATCCATCTCTGTTAAATCAAGCAACTCTTCCTTAAGATCATTTTCTTCTAAACTAAGGTCACATTATTTGGTCCCCATTTCCTGCAGACATTCTAGCGAAATTTCTGGAACATCTTCTTGTGCTATACTCTCTTCAGCTTCATACTGTGTGATCCATTGCTCTTTCATATGGGAACTCACTGATTGATCACTCCACAATTGCCCGCATCAGAGTTGCCATAGTTTCCTGTTTCTCCCCTTGCTGTGCAACTCCAACTGAACGTTTTTGTACTGGTTTCCTACTGAAGGCTCCAAAGTATCTCCATATGGCAACTGATCAGATGTTTCCCACTCCACTGGTTTCTCCTTCATTTGGGGATTCATTATTCTGTCATGCTGTGATGTTATCACAGTTAGAGTTTGTACACTAAATCCTTCACTTTGCAGGTAATCCATAACTTCAGTATCTATTTTTTTAATTTCTCCATTATTAATTTTCTTTTCTACTTTCCCCCTTTGTTTTCTTATTTTTTATATTGTAAAAGTTTTAATATCTGGATGCCTCTGCCTGTATTTCTCTTCAAATATCATTGCTGCTACTTTTTATATTGATTAGTTTTGCTTTCTCCTTTGCATAAATATTGCACCATATTAAATCTTCCTTTGCTTTCTCATGTCCATATATGCTCAGAATTTTGCAACTGAAGGATCAACAGATTGCATTGGTCAACATATGAAATATTACATCACTGGCTATGTTGGAAAATTAGTGCTGGAATAGAGTCAGAGAAGAGAGAGTAGACAAGTTTTATGTTTTTTTTTTCATTTTCTCCTCTTCCATGAGCTAGTGTGACCTTGGAGTTGGTATGAGAAGATAAGCTAGAAAGATAGATAGATAGATAGATAGATAGATAGATAGATAGATAGATAGATAGATAGATAGATAAAAAGATACATGGATATATATAGATAGGACTGATGACATGGCATGGCATGGTTTTAGGTCCAGCATGGGGACACTAAATGCTAGGAAGTGCCTTCTGCTAATATTTTTCATTTTCTCCATTAAGAAACACTTGACGTAATCTTATTTATTTCTAACTTTTTGTTACTGGAATGCACTTCTAGCTTTCTATTACTGGCTTCCAACCCAAATTTTCATTTATAGCTTACAAGTAGTGCTTTTCTATGCTGTTGCTGTCATTAGCAAATTATTTTTAATTCTTCCCTTTTCTAGAAACATTTAAGATTCATAGGTGTGTTCTAAGCGAACAACTGCTAGGACTCTTATAAGCCTAGCCATGCAGCCAAAATGAGACCCACAACTTTGATTTATATAGTGGGTGATTTACTGACTGACTCTGTCCATCAGAGACATAGACACCAGACCAGGGGTGAATTTCCAATTACCCATCCATAGATCCAAGTTGCACTTAAATAGCATTAGGGAGGAACTCTGCTTCATGTGGATGGGGAACCTGCTCCAGAGAATGGGAATTTTCTGAGAAACATAAATGTCTCTCCAATATGTCCTATTTATGTCACAAGCAAAATTTAGGCCTTTTGATCTAATAGTGCTGATGCTGTTTGCTTTGCAGATGTGTAAAAGGTTAATCAAAACAGGGTCCAGGGATGTCTTGTATGCCAGGAAAGGACCACCTAGTCTGTATGATTCAGAGTAAAGAGACAGGGCTTTGAAGTGATCGGCAAAGGACATTTTGTTTACTCTCTGTATTCTTTTTGTGAGAAATCTTTGTGGACATTCCAGTTGGTGGATTTGTTTGGACACATGCATATCAAAGGGGGCATTATACTCTATGATGGGTCGATGAGGGCTGAGTACGGTGGTACAATGACCTCTTGGAATCTCATTGCCATACCATTACTTATAAGCTGAGCAACACAGAAGGATTTTCTTACTACACTGGACACATGTTAGTCAAAGGCTAGGTAACTATCTACATAAGTTCCCAGAACCCTGACTAGTGACTCAACTTTTAGGGGTGTTTTATTGATGATGTAGTTACCCAAGCTGGCAGACGTCCCTAAAGGCACTATAATGCATTTCTTGGCATTGAGGCTAGGTTACTATCTACATGAGTTCCCAGATCCCTGACTGGTAACTGAACATTTAGATTATTTTTATTGATGACTTAGTTACCCAAGGTGACAGACTTCAAAAAAGGCAGCATAATGCATTTCTTGGCATTGAGGTTTAAGTCATGACTTTGACACCAAGCATTTGTCTGTTTTAGACTTGGGTGTCTCTCACATGGGTGATGCAGTTACTGCTCACAGCTTGCAATCATCTGTGAATTTAGGCAGCCAGAGCCTTTGACATTTGTTTTAACCTTCGGGAAGTAGATGCCAAAGAGGAGTAGGTCCAGCTCAGAGCCCTAAGGGACTCCACTGGTGAGTGGCCTCTTTGTGGAGGTGGCCTCTCTGATCCTAACTGCTTGGGTCCTACCCATGAACCAGCTAGCTACCCAATGAGGGTTTTATGCCTAGTTCCATAAGTATGTTGAGAATGGCTGAGTGGGGTATTGTATCAGATAATTTAGCCAGATCTAGGTAGGCTGTATGCACTGTTTTCCCCTCATCCATTGCCTTAGTAATCTTTTCAAAGAAGTCCACCATGTTCAGTAAGCATGACCTTCCTTTGACAAAGCCAAACTAGGATGGATCCAGTGAATATAGGTTGCCTTTGTCCTTGCTGGTAATTTCCAGTATAATTATTTCTATGGTTTTGCAAATAAGACTATTCAGACTAATGGGTCTGTAGTTTCCAGAATCTGTTGAGAGTCCTCCCATATGAAGGATGATGACTGTTGCTGTCCTCCATTCATAGGTTCATAGGTGTGTACTAGTCTAATGGCCCTGGAGCCTTTACAAGCCTAGCCTATAGAAGTGTCCTGGCATCGTGCCACCCGAACTTAGTTCCTAGTGCCTCTATCAAGTAGATCCACTAGACTGATCCCCGGGGTAAACTTTCTATTTCTCATCCACTCATCAAGATTTCTCTTGAAGAGGGCAAGTGATGTGCTCTGCTTGACATGTATGGGAAGTCTATTCCAGAGCATGGGCAGTCTCTGGGTTATGAAACTGTCCCTCCAGCATCTTCTATTGATTGTGGTAATAAGGTTGAGGTCTCTGGAGCGTGTGGTGAGTAGAGATTGGGATTTCTTTAAATGTAGCATTTCTAACAGAACTGGGCCAGACATGGCTTTGTAAGTCAAGCAGAGATTGCTTCTTAGTAGACGATATGAGACAGAGAATAGCTGGAGTTTTTTGAGTCTGTCCATGTAGGACATGTGTTTAAGGCCTAGGATCCTCTTCGTGAGGTACTTTTGTGGCCTTTCCAGCGGTTGCATGTGTCTAGTGAGGTACATGCCAAATGGGGCATTATACTCAATGACTTCCCTAATGAGGGAAGAGAAGAGAGAGAGAGAGAGATGATGACCTCTTTCTTCCTGGATGCAAAACCCTTGGTAATGAGATGTGCAACATAGAAGGACTTTCTGACCACAGTGGCAATGTGTCCCTAGATCTCTTATAATGCCTTTGGTGTTCATTGGGCTCCCATCGATGTGGTAGTTAGTGGGAACTGAGTTTTTCTCAAAGGGGATGACGACGCATTTTTTGGCATTAAGCTTACGGCCATGGTTTCAACACCAGTCATTGGTCTCAGTGAGGCCTTTCTGTAGGATGTCTACATCACTTGGGGAGTTAATAATGGTTCCCAGCTTGCAGTCAACTGTAAACTTGGTCAGCCAGAGTCCCTCCATGTTGGCCTGGACTTCTGAGAAGTATATGCCAAACAGGAGAGGACCTAGGACCAATCCCTGCAGGACTCCACTCGTGACTGGATGGCAGTCTGTCTTGGAGTCCGCTACTTTCACCCTGTGGGTTCTATCTGTGAGCCAATTTGCAACCCACCTAGTGATATAGGGGTTGATGCCTAGTTTGGTGAGTTTATCAATAATTCCTGAGTGGGGAATGGTATCAAAGGCCTTGGCCAGATCAAGGTAGGCTGTATGAACTGCTTTGCCCTCATCCACAGTTCTGGTGACTGACTCAAAGAAGTCAACCAGGTTGAGAAGGCATGGTCTACCCTTCACAAAAACAAATTGTGTGGGATCTAGAGTTTGGAGATTACCTATATCCTTGTTAATTAGGTCCATGATGATGTGCTCCATAGCCTTACATAGACTCATCAGGCTAATGGGGCGATAATTCTCAGGGTCTGTAGTCACTACCCCTTTATGGAGAGGGATGACTGTAGCAGTGCACCATTCAGTAGGGACAAAGGCTGAAGTGAGGCTGTGATTGAAAAGGGGACACAGATGTGGTGCCTGTTCACTTTGTAGTTCATGTAGAACACATCCAGGGATATTGCCAGGTCCCATGGTAAATGTATTCTTGACCTTGGACAATGCAGCTTTAACCTGTGCTGCAGTAATGCTGGGTGCTTAGCATTCCTCCGGTATAATGATTGGTCCTTTGGGGGAGAGAGAGCTAAAGTTGGCACTGAATCTGTATGCCAGTATGTTGGCAATATCTTTTGGCTCAGTATATGAGGTACCACTGTGCAGTAACTCAGAGCAGCTGTGAGTTTTGCCATGGAGATTCTTGATATAACTAGAAGGCTTTCTAGTTGTTTTTAGTGTCTACCACAATTCTGTCTTCATAGCTGGCTTTAGAGGTTTTGATGAGGGATCTCAACTTTTTGTTGAGGCTAATAAAGGAGTTTTTCCAATCTTGGGACTTCACCTTTTTCTGCAACAGTTTCTTCTTTCTGTTGTAGAGTTTATTAATGGCAGAGGACCACCAGATTGGCTTCCTTTTTTTGGAGGAGAGTATCTTGGTTCTGTTAGGTATGGCTAGTTCCATGCATTCATGTATGTGTTTGTACAGTATATCAGTGTCTGATTTGGCAGTCATGCATCTATTTTCCATTGACATGGGTGCCACGAAGTTAGCCACCTTTGTTTTTAGAAGCCCAAAGTCAGCTTTGGAGAAGTTTTTCATGGTGGTTACCTTTGCGGGGCGTGTGGATGAGATGTGGATTTCCATGGTGATTAGTTTGTGGTCGGATCTAACCCGGGAGGAATTGACTATTGGTATAAAGCAATGGTTGCCCATGTTAGTAATAACCAGGTCATGGATGTTGCTGCCTCTACTGGGGATAAGAATGAGCTGGACCAGGGTACTGGAATTGATGAATTCCAGGAAATGTTGGGCCAGTGTATTGGTGCATGAGTAGTTTCTTGGCACAAAGCATGTTTTAAGACTATAGTTAAACAGTGAATCCAGGGGTCTTGGTAAGTCATATTTTAGTCTGTTTATGAGGCATCCCATATTGTTATTGGGGCCTATTGAGACTGTGTTCTTGGCTTTAGTGAGTAGAGCCAGTACATGTTCACTAGTTATAGTTGGAGGAGTTATGTTTGAGGATATTTCTTGGGAGATGTCTGGAGGTGAAATGAAAGGTAGTTTGCCTTGGTATAGTTCCTGTTACTGGTTTTACTGGGGTTACAGTGTTGATTTTGATTTTAACAGTGTTGATTTTGATTTTGTAGTAATCAGAGTTATGGTCAGATCTTACCAGGGAGGATGAGACATTGGAGTGGGGGATACATCATTCTCCCATTTTCTGAGTATGAGGCCCACCTTGTATACTACCTTTATTATTTCATTCCCAGTGATGCATGCAACATTATAAAAAAATAGTGACATCGGTTCATCTTTCATATTGTAATTTGACCCTCATTACTAATATCTAAGAGCTATTTATATTTGTGACACAAGTGTCATTACTATAATTTCAATGAAACACAGGAAACATGCTCAGACATTGCATAATTTGTTATTGCAGCTGTTGACTTTATTGAGACTTACCTTATTCCCTAAACAGTGATAGGCTCCATTTATTAAACTCATACAAATTTTATTTTCAAACTGAATTCCACAAACCTCAGAAAAATACCAATAATATCTTTTTTTCTTATTGCATTAATGCATCTTTAGGAAACAAAGATGAAATCCCACAATACTGTAAATTTAACAAGTTATTGCAATATAACAAACTGTATTATTACACATGGGCATAACTCATTTTCTATATTATTGAAATAATCAAAAAAGAATACTCAGCAAGGATAATCTGAAATAAAAGTAAACTTTAAATTTAATTTGCTATCCCCAAAAGCCAACAGTCACCCATTTGAACTTATACAATCCACAGAATCTTGTTGACTCATCAACAGCACTTTAAACAAGTTCTGTCCAACCGACAAGAAAATAGCAAAATGAGTCTCACTGATACTGGAGTTTTCCTTCTTCTCCACTCTTCTGCAACCTTGAAGTAGGTATATTTAAGTTTGGGGTGTGTGGAGTGGGGAATGGGGTCCCCCACATCAGAGTTGCAGGGGGCTTATCCTCCCTGAAAAAACACTCACTTCTAACATTCAGCAAAATTAATTTCTCACTTTTTCTATCAATCTGACAGCACTGAAAGTGTCAATGGGTCAACATGTATGCCTGATCCACAGTCCTATTCATTATATCTGCTAAGCAAGAAATTCATACAATGTTTGGGAGAAGATAAAGTTCCATTTAATAGTGGCCAAAATTACCCCCATTCTCCCCAATATTGTAAACAGCCCCTACCCCAATTAGTGCCACCTCTCTTATCCTCCTTTTGCTAGTTCCCTCCCTCACCTATCTTCCTCCTTCCTTCTACCTGTCATTAACATCATCTGACACACTTTCTTGAATAGCTTGCTCTTCAGTAATTATCCCACACAGCTTCCTTTCTTGTTGCTATCTCTCTTAAGAAATTGCTCAACCTCCCAAATGATTAATGGCTCTTGCCTCCTCATTTCCTGGTTATGGTGTTCTTGGCCACCACGAGTATTATCCATACTCTGTACCACCATAGGTATTCCAGTCTACCAAGCTTAAAACTATACTTTTCTGGATAACCCTTGTCTCTGTCCCACCACTTTCAATCAATAACTAGACCAGATTCCTCTAGCTTTTTAGCATTCAAAAAATATGTACCCATGTTTTCTGTACCTCAGCTGTATACCTCCAGCAATCTCTTCTTGCCTTTGGAACCATCCTGCCTATTCTGTTTGGAGTATAAAAGCACCTACACATCTGCAAACAAAAATCATAAACCTCAATGACTCTGCTGTATATCTAGAAAACTGGTTAACACTCCCCAGTCTTGACCCGAAATCAGAACATCTGTTTCCTTCATCCAACTCTCTTTCATTTTATTAACCAAGCCCTCTTTTCTATTATTCAGCAGTTTATTAAACCAAGGATAAAGTTCCCTTACCACAAACCTAACACTTCCTTAAGTCCATAGTCAACTTTATCAAACTCAGAGCTGACATCTCCTCACCTTTATTCCAGTTAGTTTTCTTCTATTCCCTTACTAGTACTTCATACACCAATTTCATCCTCTCACTTAAGCTATATTACCTCTTCACTTCTTCCAGTGTCTTAATAGTTTGCCCGACATCAAGTGCATCCAATACCTTGCTTGTACATGCCTCCAGCTCTATCTCCATAACACTGTTTATGTTTCTCTTCCTTTCTAGTTCCCCCATAGGAAACACCTCCATTGGCTCATCACCTCCCCCACCCAAATAATAGCCTCTTTACCAGCCTATATATCTCCTACAATAAAGGACTAATCAACCATTCCCTAGTTTTTTTCTAGATACAATTCCACCTGATACCACCCCTCTTACCATTCCCAACAGTTTTCTCTTAACATTAATTTCCATTCTGACCTATAGTGAGGGTTTAGTAATCTAAGAACATGTTGACTCTACATGTGAATAAATAAAATCTTAATGTCAGGAACAGCCAGCCTTCCTTTTTCCTTAGGTAAGACCACTGACTCACATGCCACTCTAGGTCTCTTACTCTTCCATAAAAATCTTAATCTCTCTTGTTTTATCCTTTTCAGATAACCTACATGAGTTATCCACCAGAATTATTATCCAGGATACAGTATCTGTGGCAATGCTCATAGCTGCATGATCTGCTCTCTCTGATCTAATTCAAGTGGTAGCATACTGTCTGTTCTAAGAAGTTATGAAACACATTCTCATACTCAATCCTGATGGATTCCTGCATAGTATATCTCAGTCAGACTCATAGGTATCTTATCATAGTACTCCACTCTAATTTGCATCCATTGCCAAGAGCAAATGGATGTATAGTTCACTGCTATCATTTGTGACTTTTCCGGATTAATTTTATATCATGCTTTATCTGCAAACTCATCTAAGATGCCTCATAGCTTATTAATTAATACATCATTTCTCTGTATCCCCTCCCACTGATAGCCTCTTATCACAGACTTCTTAACAAGGATAGCCAAAGGCTGTATATATATGGTGCAAACAACAAGGAAGACAATGGGCTACCTTGCCTGGTTTCTCTTTGGAGCACAAACTCCTTTGACAAACTTGCTTTATTTTCACCTTTGCTCTGGGTAATTCATAGTAAAATGCTAGCAGAGTAGGAAATCTCTGTGAACCCCCAGGTCCCCAAAATCTGAATAAATAATGTCACCTAAACTGGTCAAATGCTTTCTCTGCATCCAAAGCTATAATCACTAACATAGCTTGTTTGCTGTATGCTTCTTGTATTATTTGCAGAGTTTTTAGAATCTCATTAGCGCCCAACAAATTTAAACTGGTCTAAGTTTATTAGTCTTGATACTCTCTTTCCCATTCTGTATACTAAAGCTGTCATAATAAATTTATAAACATGATTTAAAACAAATATGGGCCTTCAGTAGCACGGGGCTAGTGGATCTTTAGCAGTTTTAAAATAATTGAAATAACTGACTATTCCCATGCAGCAGGTGGAGCCTCACCCATCATTGCACTGCTAATCAGTTGTCTACAAATGTCAGTCACTCCATCTTACACTAAAGTCTATGCCTCATTTGGCAACCCATCACTGCCTGGGGTCTTTGCACAATTACTCCATCTCCTCTTTATTAACATTCCCCACCCATTTCCCCTTTCCTCATCCACTATTAAAAAAAGAATAATTAGTACAGCATATAAAATATTGCATGATAACTATAAGAATCAATCAAAGGAGGTTAGAAAGAATTGGGAAGAGAGATTGGATAAGCAATTCACAAAGAAACAATGGGAGGATATATGTATGTCTACCAAATATGCAACAAAATCTAGAAGATTTATTTTTTTTCCTTGGAAATGTTTACATAGATATTTTTATACCTCAAGTAATTTGTCCTCAGGAAGATAGCAAATGTTGAAGGCATGTTGGGGAAGGGAGAGGTGGTTGGGAACATATTTTCTGGGAGTGCAGTGAATTGGCGGACTTTAAGGATTACTTCTGGGATGCACTGTCGGAGATGCTGGGTGAGCAGAGTGGTGTGACAAGGACGATGATTTTTCTGAGCTATGATACAGAATTGGAATTGCCTATACATGGTAAGGCCTTGCTGTGTCTAATTATGGTGGCTGCCAAAAAAAGCAATTACTATGGAAATCAAAATTTAAACCAACTTTACTAGAAGTAGTGAATATAGTAACAGAGATAAAACAAAAGGAACTGAGATCTTTAGAAAAGAGTAGGAGCAAATTACAGAGGAAAAAAAATGGGAATTGTGGGAATAATACATACAGGGAAGGAACACGTTTCAAAAAAAGGCAGGACTTAAATAATCTGTGCAATTTTTGAGTGAAAATTATTGAGCAGATTATAAGTGATGTATAATGTTTGCAACTGGGAGTGTGTCAGTATGGTTTCTGATGTAAAATACTTGCAAGTAGGATTGTATTGGTGTGGTTTGTTTTCATTTATATAAATGTATGATTTCCTATGTTGTAAGTTGTTATTTAATAACAATGTTTCTGTTTAAAAAAAATGGTAGGTCTAACTTTCCCACCATCCCTGTTCCCCTTTTCCACTCTCCAATTGAATCATATCTTATGATTACAGATTAGCATGGCAGTCTCTAAGCTCTACTATTTCCAAAAGCATTAACCTTACTTTTCCAGTTGACTCCCTTTTTATTTTAAACAGCTCCCTTTCCACTTCTTGCTGTCTCTACCTGACTGCCAATGCCTTCAGTGACCTCAGTGTATTACTAAAATGGAGCTGTTCCATATTTACCCTTCTAAGCTCTACCTTCCACTCCACTTCCTTCTGTAATTTCTGCCTAAGTTCTCTCACCCTCCTTTTCTCCTCTTCCCTCAGTTGACCATTCTCCTATTGCAAAAGACTTAACTCCTCCAAAAATGCACCTCTAAATCCCTTTGTTTTCCTATTCTTCCTTTTTTCTATAGTATAATCTGCTCCTTTATTAAGCTTTTGCACTTCTCTCAACTTCCTCCATTTCATTCTGTAACCCCTTCCCCAAAATCGCTGTAATAGTCTGCATGACCCAGTCTTTTCTTGCATGTTACCTAAGAGATACATTGGGAATCTCCAATGTCTCACCTACTTGAAATTCTAGCATTAATCTTATGTGCAGTAATGCATGATCAACAATAGTGATAGGCTGCACAGAAACCTCATTTACTTCAGCCTCATTCTCAACATTAATATAAGCTCTCTTTATACTGAACCACCTCTTGATACAGCAAGGAATAAAATATAAAACCTCTTTCCTCCCCATAACCATGCATACTTTCCCAAGTACCTTCAAACCATAACTGTTTAATTAGTATTCCCATATATCCCTTCTCTAGGATTCCTCCTCATGCAGGGTCCATTACTAACATAATTGTTTTATTTGTAATTATATTCCTGTTTCCTAACACTATACACATTCCCTTTTGAAACAATATTATTGTGATCATGATCTTCCTAACTACATGAACCGATGCCCCATGGTCCCATGGGATATATACAGATACTATCATTACCTAGTTTCCTGCACTACCTTTGTCCTCTTACAATTGGTCTTCCACATCAATTGTCACATATCTCCTAGCCAAAACCACCACCCATCTTCATCTATTTCCTTTCCAACCAGCTTCCTCTAATAACTTAAACCATCTTTTCTCCAATTTATAATGTTCAAATCTTCCCAGATGTATTTTGACTAAGGCCACTATATCCACACCTGCCTTTCTAAAATATTTCTTATATTGCTTAATCTCTCTCTCTCTCTCTCTCTCTCTCTTAATTGGATTGCATAATCCCTTCACATTACATGTTGCTATCCATACATCATGGTCCAACCCATCAGAATTTTCCCTCATTTCCATTTGATATTTCAGGAGCTATGTCTGTCCTAGTCATCTAGACTGTGTCAATAACCTCATTTCATCTTTCTTTGATACCCTATATTGTGCCTCATTGATGTCCAAACACTGTGATAAAGCAGAATATCATAGACAATTCCCTACAAAATTATGTACTTGCTATTAAACTTTCCATGGCTGGATTTAAAAGCTTTCCATTGTCACCCCACCAACACCAGCACCGTGTGTCAGTTAAAACTATGGGGGCTCTTCAGTCATGGAGTGGTGTTCATCCTCTCCTTCCTTCATAACCTTTCATAAACCGTTTGGTATTTTATAACTCCCAAACCATTTTTAGCAGAGGCTTCATCATATTGAAATAACAACTATCAGTCCTTCCTTTTGTCATTGGTGGAGAGAGTGGAGAGTTTCCGTCACTTAAAGGTGAAACAGTGCTCAAGTCCATAGCTAAAACATTTTTATTGAGGGAGCACACGCGTGTGTGTGCACACACACACACACACACACACACACACACACACACATTATCAGTTAATATAGGGAAAAAATTTAAATACACATCTAGAAAATTTTTTAATGAGGCAGCCCACACACACTATCACTCAACTCACCAAAACACAGCTCAGCATACTATACACACACATATGCCTGCCATTAAAGTAGCTGCAGTCTACAACCTACATATCTTCCCAAGCATAGACCTTATTCAGCCCTACATTACTACATTTTAAATCAATATCTATTCACTTTTGATCTACTGTTACAAGGTAATAATTAAAAAAAAGAAGAAATTGTATATATAGAGAGATAAACAGTCAAATCCTCACCTTCCTTACTTTTACAACTCTACTGCTGCTCCACAGCACATATAGCTTTCAACATTTCTCTCTGTCTGTCTGCCTGCCTATTGCCTGATCACTCTAAAACAAAGAAAAAAAAACACAACCATTCATTCTTCTTATTTCTGGCAGCCAAGCCCTGCAGAGGAAATAAACATAAAATGGCCTGCCCTGTACTTCTCAGCAGCCCAGCAACAGTTCATATATATGCTCATTAATACCATCCCTTATTCTGCTCATTGCTACCCCAGAAGCACATGATCTTAGTCCAGATTCATATTACAAGTTTCAAACAAATTCTAATTCTCCACAGCCACCTTCCATAAAGATCACATAATCATCTAATTAATTTACTAGCCAATAATCATATAACTGGCAGCACAGAATTACTTCCCTATTCTGATTGGGCTTGAGGGACTGTCACCTTTTAAACAATGGAGAAGGTTCCAGCCTGCACTTGTGGTGTTTGTGCCTGCTGCTCTGGTCTCTCCTGTCCAGCTGCTTTCCTGAAGAAGACTAGTAGGTTTCTGAAGCATCCATAACGCCATCTGTAGGTCATTAAATATATTAGGGGTGCCGGAAAAATATTCTTAACTAGGCTGGATATAGCATCCATTCATTTTAGACACTTTTGTCTACAAAGATACATCACTGAGATAAAAGCACTGCTCTTGCTCCTGGCCTCCACACAGAAGTCTTGTTCAGTGTAAATCTGGGCATCACCTAAAGTCAGTATCTTCCCTGGCTTCAACACTTCCTTCAGGAGCAACACCATAGTAGAATAGATCTGATATCTCACAATCAGTGGCCGAGGACTCACCTCACCACCTGTTCTTGGTAGCCAGGGAGTATGGTGGATCCTTTCAATTCCAGTAGTTTCAGTTGGCAGCCTGGTCCCTTTATGCAATGCCTTGTGGATGAATTAGATAGTCTTTCCTCTCCACCGATTCAAGCACTTCAATTATCAAATGCTTTTCCTCCTTGAACTGTCCTCCATTTCTACTATTTAAGTTTTTACATAATCCTATTTGGCTTCAGCCACCTCAACCCTGACTTTCAGCTACAAATTTTTAATCAAGGACTGAATCATGGTCAAGTGGTCATTTAGTGCATCATCTACTTCTTTTTATTTTTTTCTCATGACCTAGAACTAACTTCTGTAGGGTTCTCTTCATCTTTTTTAACTTATCTCTTCCAAGCTGCAACCAATCTTTCTCATATCTGCCATTTCCTAGAGAATCTCCTCTGGACTAGTTGTAAAGCTTGGTGTCTGGAATTGTCTGTTCTTAAACATTGTTAGCCCTTTTCTGACATACTTGCTTAGGTCCAACTTTACTCCATACACAATTCTCTTTCACCTTTCAATTTTACCAAATAGAGTAAAATTACTTTTATCTCGTCCCAGAAGGAGAGAAGGAAGTAAGATGTGTGAACTCATAGGTGAAGCTCCACACCAAATGTAGTACTGAGCTCAAATTGTCCTAATTTAACCCTTCTTAGTATCATGTAACCAACTAAGAAAATCACCAACCCAGGTAGGCCTTGTTTTTCTCCAAAGGAGTATATCTGGAGCTCAGCTATACTTTGTCTTTCTCAGCATAAGCCTATCAGGAGACATGCTTCTAAATTGACTGCTAAGTTCTGCTTGGGTATCATCCTCATTTTAACATCTTAACCTAAATATATAAGAATTAGACTATTTAACATTGACAGCATTAACAGTACCTGGGTAGTCCTAGAACCCTGGTTACTTGCAGAACAGACCCATTTGCTGGTCGTTACAGAAATAATGTGTTGTAGTAGCATTGTCGCCTCACAGTAAGACGTCCTGTTCAATTCTCAGTGAAAGCGTCTTCTGTGTGGAGACATGCATGAATGGGCGTACCTTCGTTGAAGGTTGTGTGTCAGGGCTGGCAACTCGACACGTAAAAATCTACTGCCAATCATTAGCGGACCGGAGTTCCGCTGTGGCGACCCCTAACCGGGAAAAGCCGAAAGACACAACAACAACAACAACAACAGAAATAATGGCTTAAAAACAAGCATTAACCTACCTTGCTATATACAGCAGATTTACACATTGCTAATGTTGAACAGGCCAGGAACTAGAATAACAGAATAGTTGTTGGAGTTGCACTTCTCAAAAATAATATAAAACATATAGCTAGACGTTCAGCAGGTGTCACAACATAACAACCTTTTTGAGAATGCCCCAAAATGACTCTGTGAAGATTTTACTAAACAGGCATGTGATATTGCATACACGGATTACTTATATCCTTCCTCTATCATTTATCTCCTCACTTAAAAGTTTAATAAAAAAGAATGTTCTATCATGGCATTCCTCCCAATACAATATTACTTAGTGATTTTAACATTAATGTGATTGGCTCAGCCTCCACACAACTAAACAGGCACTTCAGTCTTTAAGTCTACAAGAGGTAGCAAAGAACACAACCAGACAAAATCTCTCCTCTGGCTACAATTCCCTGCATGATTATATTATTACTGACATCTCCCACAGGTGTCTCAAACTTGCAGTGCTACTAGTGTTCTGAGTGACTATTGTCCTGTTGTACTGGAATGATCTTTCAAAGGAATCAACCCCCTCACCACCACCGCCCACAGATAGTAATTTGCAGACCCTTTAATGAATCCAAAATGTGCAACTGTGTTGTAGTTTGAGTTTGAACCCAGGTTTCAAGCTACTTACAATACTACTAATCTTATCTACTTGGCTACTTGTAATGGATGTAACTGCTTCTATGTAGGTAAGACCACAAAGCGCCTTAGAGACAGTGTACCACCATTTGTATGACATAAAGCATGGGAATTTAGGCAATGCTCTACCAAAGCACATTGTGGAGTTTTCATCGCATAGTTTTAGTTCTGGGGTTTTGCAAATTGTTGTACCCAATAAGAGGGGTGGCAATAATGATAATTTTATAGAATGTGTGGAACTAAAATGGATTTTTAAGTTGCAAGCACACATTTACCCTGGCTTGAATAGTAGTATCTGTATCAAGCCAGTATTGGATGCACGTTGCATTAAGTAGCTTGCTTTTATCTAGTGACTGACTGTTTTTTAATTGATTGTTTTATTACTTGTGATTATTTAATTAGTTAACCTCTGATGAAATGATTAAATGTTGTACTGCGACTATATATAATGATGTGTTTTAATGAGTTTTGTAAGGATCTGATGAAGCGTAGGGTGTCTACGTGAAAGAGTTTGTCCTATCTATTAAACTGGAACTTTTATCATACTGGAAGCCGTGGTGGTCTTGCTGAGTTTTTGTTTTCTAAATCCAAAAAAGTTAATTAATGTAACTTCTTCAAGATGTAGATTGGAACCCATTATAGAGTGAAACAAATCCCATTTTGGGTCTGGCCCTTCAAATAAATCATCTTTCTTCAATATAGGTGTCATTGTTCCCAGTATTCACTAGACACTTTTGAGGACAATAATGCCCATGGATCATACCAAAAAAGCAAAGTGTTAATGAGGCAATGAAAATTAGCATAGAAAACATTGAAAACTGACCCACTTAAGCATATGCTCTGCAAGTTTTACTTAGATATGAAAAAGCAATACAGAGTTGCAACTTCTATAGCAATGTTTTTTAGGGAGTGGGGAACAACTTGCTTTAACAGCCTTACAAATTGTTCTGGAAAACTATCAAAGATCTAACAAGCCAAAGTGCAGACACATTTTTCAGTAATCTTTCTCCTGTAAAACCGTCTTTTGCTACTGAATTTAAATCCTTCCTACTCGAGACACTGGAATGATAGCAATCTCTCATTTGACAACCACGTGGCCAAAGTGGGTTAAAAAAATATTTATATAGCCCAATCCTATCATGAAGATTCACATCTAGATCATCTGTGCCTGGCGATATAAAACCATGTCAACCGGAATTAATGGACATGTAGACAGAGGCACAGTATACTAACCTCGAAAAAGGCATATAAAAATTAATTTAAATGGTGTGGCTAAAAGCCAACTTTGGCTATGAACCTATGAACCTATGAATTAACTAACCAGTCCCACTCTGCTCCTTCGTCTTCTCCACCACTTTCAGCCTCTCCCCCAAAAACCTATTTGATAACTTTTGCAATAATTTCTGTTTAAAGGAAATCAGCATTAAAGAGGTATATAAACTAATGGAAAACTTGAGAAAAGAACTGACACTAAAAGTAGCAAATCTCAGCCTTCATTTATATGGGTCTATGTCGCTTTCCCGAATTAACATACATCCGAAATTGAAAAGAATGACACAACAACATTGAAACTGCAGAACAACAAATGTTCACAAAAGTGAAACTTACAAGATCGAAACAAACACATTCAATCCATTACAGGAAAACTAGATGTCTGTCTCTTTAAACTACACTGTGATTTGCAACAACTTCTGCAGCAAACATGGAGCACTTTCCAGATGATAATTTTTCCAGTGAAATGATGAACATATTGTTCTGTTTAGCTTCACAGCAACCTTTTTATACATTTTTGCCAAGGGGCAAGCCCCCCTGTGCCCCCTACATCCAAAGCAAATTATATATACCAACTCCGATATCTCACTACAGTGCGGAAAAGGGTGAATTTCCCATTCCTCACTGTACCGCAATCTCCATTCAAAAGCTACCATGTTCCAAAAAACAATTACGTGTAAGATCTGTGGCTGTTTTTTTCTATGTCTTGAGTTTTGAGTTTGTGAACATTCATTGTTGTGCTGTTTCACTGTTGTCATCTTATTTTCAATTTCAGTCATATGTTAATTTGGTAAACTTTAGCAGACCCATTTCTACAAACATCCACCAAACTAACAGATAAATCACTAGCATTCATACAGAATGTGTCTTTGTTCATAACAACTGTACCCTATCCATTTAAATATGTAATAATAATAATAATAATAATAATAATAATAATAATAATAATAATAATAACACCCCCTGTCAAAGCAATAATAACACCCCCTGTCAAAGCAACCATCTGTGGTTCATTCCAAAAATATAGGCAAATTCCTAATCTGTGTCCACTAACCAAGATATTTGACAAACTGGTATATGAACAGATCTTTGATTACATAAACATATTTGACTACTCAGCACTGCTTTAGAAATGTTTTTTGTGTAATGACCACACAACGTTCAATGATGGAGCTGCTTATTAAACAGAACCTCTCGTGTGTCAGTTGAAACCAAATTATTGCCACTGGCACATTCCACTGCAGTATACCCCAAGGTTCAGTGTTGGGTTTTTTACCAGTCTCTCTGCTTGTTAATGACATCACACACAAAATACCCTCTATGGATCTTACTTTATATACTGATATATTCTCATACTTAAAACAAAACAAATTTACAACAGAATTTGCAATTAAAATTCATCAACCTCTGCAACTGGACTGAAAAAAATAGTTTGCCACAAACCAAAAAATAATGAACTCTCCTCAAAATATACGAATAATCATGTTCCTACCATTAATAATCAAAGATGCATTGGCTTAACACTTGAACCCCACACTATCATTTGCAAAACCTGTAGAAATTTTTGATCTAGGACAAAATTAAAGCTCTGTTACCTGCAGCTGGCAACTGAAACTTGACTGGTAATAGCAAACAATGCCTGAACTCCTAGCCTGGAAAATGTCCTACTGCGTATTACATTACATTCCAATTCTTCAAATTGCAGTAGCTAAAATGTGGCATGTTGCCTTTCTAGCAAATACTGCAATTCATCGTTGTGATTTTTTTGTAAAAGTCAAGTGGCTATCTAATTACTAACTGTGTTTAAAAAATAAAACTCAACAACTTGCTACCATTGAAGTCAAGACTGAATAGTGTATTACTCCCTCAGAGCTAATGATACTGTCTAGGATTCATAGATTCATAGGTAGATACTAGGCTATTGGCCCTAGGGCCTATATAAGCCTAGCCAAATGGTACCCTGGCTTTTGCCACCCAAGAAAATTATTTTCCTGTGCCCCTGTCAAGCAGAACCACAGAAGATTCTGAAAACATTGCCACATTGCAAGTTTGCAAGATGAGCGGCCACGCACAGGATGTGTGATTCATAGGTTCATAGGTTCATAGATTAGTACTAAGCTAACTGCCCTTGCGAGCCATTTTAAGCTTAGCCAATTATCCCTTGTGAGACTCAAACCTTGCACCTTGTGTTTGTAAGGCAAACACCTTAACCATTAAGCCACCCTCCCAACCCATTACATTACATTCCAGACACACATACCACTAGAGGTAAATGTGGAGCAGCGGAGCTGGATGTGGTTGTATAATGAGAAGGCAATGAATAACATCAATAAAATGAGTAGTTTGGTGTATACAAATGAGGAAAACCACGATACAGCAATTCAGAAAAATGCTGTGCTGCAGAAATGTACATGCCATTGAACTGAATACTATCATCTCCCTGTGTTATGCTAACAGAATTGCAAAAAATATTAGGGGTTGCTGCTGCATTCGTAAATACATATTTTCCACATACTATCATTGCCACTATGAGCTGTAATTGTGCACCATGCCAACAGAGAGGTGCTGTATCATCTGATTGTTCTTAGTTTTTATGTAGCCCACAGCACCAACATCATGGACTGCTACTGTGTGGATAGGGAGACCATGCATGACATAGTGGGCATGTGCCTACCTTACTTACAGCCCCATGGGAGTCACAGTGTACCTATCCAAGTAGACCAAGGTATGTGTGTATTTGCATACAGAAGCTACATGAACCTTTCAGCTACCTACAAGGGACAGAGTGCTTCCAGAGAACTCCATTAGTTTACTGATGCATTGCTGCAGCATGTTGGAAGAGCATACGTGGTGTCCCCATACTACAGAAGAAAAATGAAACACCATGCAGGACTTCTACTATGTACTGGGAGCCATAGACTATACCCACACTGATGTAGCAGCATTGTGTATTGATCTACTGAGCAAGTCTAGAGCATGTATTGTAGAGGACTAAACCATTAGTTGTACCATGAATTGATGCCCATTATCAGATGTGTCACTGCCATGACAACCACAGCCCTGGGGATATCCTCTACTGGGTCCAGACACCTGCAGAACAGATGTAGCAGTGGAACTGCTAGCACTACTTTACTGTAGTCTACCTCATCAACAGCCAAAAAGGCCACCATCTATGGTTATACTAGTGGAATGGCATCATATATAGCACCTTTCACATGTCTGGTGAGCTTCACAGGACTGGGCATGTCTCCATAGGGAATTTAGTCTATCAAAGTAGACACACATGTGAGACATGCCCTTTCACGTGTAATCTCATGCACCCTGCATTAGTTGAATCAACTCTACCATGGCTGTGATAGTACTAGCCTGTGCCTCTGCAATGACCCTGCATATATGCTGGGTTACAGCCACTGGCACATCACCTTTAGAGGGAGGGTGGGAACTATGTCTCCAGTGAAATCCAGTACTCAGTCTCCCAGTGTGCCCCCTCATCCAATCACTCTAGTGTTAGATCTTTTTTTTCAGGTCCTCATATTCTTCATGCCAACTCCCTTAATTAATTTGTCTCAAACCAATATTTCTAAATCCCCTTTAGGCCTGTATTGTCCTACAGCTCTCTTCTACTTCTCCATATTTGTCAGTAAAGCAGAGTTCCTGTGTATCCTGTAAGAGTATAGAAGTCTTTAGAGGAGACTTCCATGTACTGTAATAAGTATACCCATCAGGGTTTTAAAAGTTTCTGAAGACGTGGTACAGATTCACATTCCTGAAACTAAGTCAGCAAGGTGCCATCTACAAGCTGACATGATTTGCTATGCATGCATAATGGAATAGTCAACAGAGATGTACAAAACTGAATTTAATAAAGAGTATTTGCAAAAAGTTATGAACAATGCAAGATGCTTTCCATGCTTATATCAATAATGCAAAATGCAGTGTGATATTGTATGTAAGCTTTTAGTGCTAGTAAACAATAATTGTAGATGGCTAAGCATCCCATGTGTGCACTCGCCCATGGGTGTTGGTTCTACCTGAAATACAGGAGTAAAGTACTAGTTTTAACCAACTTTAAAACATGGTGGATTATGTGAAGACATATTTTTTGGCAAAGTAGTTATGATTATTAGCTATATTTTTCATAACTGCACTAATTTCATAAAAGCAGTATCACTTACAAGTGTACAAATGATGTCATCTCATACAAAATATTAATGTACGTAATGTGTCCACTGATATTTGCCATCTAAAGCACGTGGGTTTAGAGGTTAATATTGTTTTGAAATATTTTGAAAGTATCATATGCATAATTTAAACAGATTCTGTAATATGACAAAAAAGCAAAATGTTACCCATTCTTGTCATATATTATTACAAAGCTATCCAAAAGGTTAACAATTCTCTCACTGAGATATTGGATCTATCTTGCACATTTACAGAAATGTAACCATTTGTTTGACTGCAACACAAACGATTTTTGGTATATGAAATATATTTTTTTATTTGTTAAAAACTACAATATAAAATAAATATCTGCAGACAGACATTTGATGAGATGACCAGTGCATTGCTCACTGCCTACCAAAGAATTTTCATATTTTATATTTATAATAATTCTTGTCTTTTATTAGATATTGACATCTTATGAAGTGTGCTTTCAGGGGAAAAGTTTGGAGAAAAGTTCTCAGGAAGCAAGTAATTTCCTGGTCTAGAAGTAAGGGAATCAATTAACCTCCTGATGTACAGGACTGAACAAGTTATCAAGCTCAAATCAGAATTTCCTCTCTTGTATGACTCTGCAAAGGGGAGCATTTACCTTCTGCCACCAATATTACCATATTTTTCTTATCTTTTCATATTCACTTTACATTTATCTTGTATATGTTTTTTCATACTTATTTGTCTCTAATGCATTTAGCTTGTATATTTTCTGTACATTGTTTGAAGTTTATATTCTTCCCTTACTGTATATTTTATTGTGAATGACATTGATCTACTGATGTAATGTTGTTTCGGTGGAGCCTTTCTTAACAGGCTTCTGCTAAAAATAGGCACTTGCCCAGTAAACTTTCCAGATCAACACATATCAATAAATAATAAATAAATAAATATGTCTGGTAGAGGGTGGCACACTTACCTGAATGCCAATGTCCCCAGTAATGTGTCCTCCCTGTGTGGTTAGTTTCTCCTTGGTGTCTGCAGACATAGAGGCTGTGTTCATGGTCTGGCAGTATACACATCTTATCCTCTGACTGTGCCAACAAATGACCACCAGCATCCTTGGAGGCATCAGATCCTCTGATATCAGTCAGTGGCACTTCCACAGTGATAGTGCCAGATATAAAAAAATCACCCATGAACAGCAAAGCACAATAGCATGTGTAAATAAACCCATTAACAGACATATACTATAAATTCATGTGTAGAGATGATCTATAGAAAACCACTAAGTGAAATACCATGCCTTGTGCAGATGATTCTGCTGATGAAATCCCTGATGTTCATATACAGAGCTGTACCTGGCTCATATTGCACCTGGTGCTGGTCCCCAATCTGGTTCCTGCCACCTTAGTTCTTCAAAGAAGAAATGGTATTCTTCCCCCTGACACTCCTTGCTAAGATCCATTCTCTACATTTGCCCCCTCAGCTCTTCAACTGAAGAGTAAAATAAAAATACTTTTAAACTGTAGCAAGTTGACTGCTACATAATGCTACTAATTCTATAGTTATCTAATGCCTCCAAAATGGTAAAGAATTGAATTTCTGAGACTTGCTACTGTGAGTCTTGGAATAGCAATTCTGAATGAGTGAAAATTCGGACTTTAAAATACCAAGCCTGAGATCATTGTTAACGGAGTATTCCATTTTCTCCAGGCTATGTTAATCTTGCAGTTGATATATTTAAGTTTAGGGGGTTAGAATGCTTGCCTCCCATATTGGAGGGGGGTGCAGGAGGACTGATCCATGCAAAAAAAAAAAACAACTTTAAAGGAGAACATTAATGTTCAACATTCACAGTTCCCATGTAGTTTCTTAGCTTTCTTTTTTTTTCTTCTTTGTCTTTGTGTAATTCAGGGGTTCAAAATTAATGAGTCTCAAAAGCTAGACTAGCAATCATGCAAAATTTGTTTAGATATTAAAGTAACTACTTTTCAAAAACAAAAAAGAATCACTGTTCCAAAAACCAGCCGAACAGTACTAAAACCAGAACAGATCGAAGAAGGCACAAATCCTTAACAGCACACTATGCTTTAATGAACGACTTTTCAGTCCATCAAAAGGGAAAATACATAAAGTGACTCTTCAGTCCACCAGTAAAACACATCACATTAATGCAATTCAACATGCACTGCGTTTTCGTTTCAAAGAACTTCATCAGATGGAGACAAATGCATACCTAAAACACACCCAATTTATACACTTCAAATTAATTAATTAAGACATTTAATTAAGACAAAAAAACAGTCCTCCTATACATTTAAAGGGCTAAAACCTATAATGCATTCAGCAAATAAATAAGGTACATTTTAAAAAACGCATTTCTCACTTTTCACACTGAGCTTATCGAAGGAAAGACACTGAGGAAACTCGGAGCTATAATATATAACATTAAGTATCCTGTTTTTTTGTTTATTTTGTTCTTTATTTCTTTGTTATTTATGTACTGTGTATTTTTCTAGCTAGTTTCACTGTGTGTGAGGTATTAACTGGAAATTGTCCACTTTTATTAAGCATCTGTTGGGTTGTTTGTTTCTGATAACTTGTTGCAGTTAAACTCTTTTTTCTAGAGGCTCCTTTAGCTGTTTAAAACTTTCATTTAAAGGCTCACTGCTGCTTTTCAGCTGTGAGAAACATTTCTGTAGTTTGTTCTAAGTAGTGGGGATATTTGTAGCATTTCCATATTCAGGCTTGTATTTGGGCCTAGTGTTTGTGGAGGCTGTGTGGCTGAGCACATATTCAGGGACATCTTGGTTTAGCCAAAGCCATCAGGCATTTCAGTGAGAGAGAATTGTTTGAGGTCATTGGCTGACTGAGGTCACCTGGACTACAGCTTAGACTAAGCACCTCATTGGTTCTTTTGAGATTTCTTTCTTAAAAGATGTCTCAGGTTTCAACTTTCTGTTACCTAAGATGTTCAGTTGTGAGTGTTCTGCCATTTCACACTGCGCTTATCGAAGGAAGGACACTGAGGAAACTCGGAGCTATAATATATAACATTAAGTATCCTGTTCTTTGTTTATTTTGTTCTTTATTTCTTTGTTATTTATAGCACTTTCTTTACTGTGTATTTTTCTAGCTAGTTTCACTGTGTGTGAGGTATTAACTGGAAATTGTCCACTTTTATTAAGCATCTGTTGGGTTGTTTGTTTCTGATAACTTGTTGCAGTTAAACTCTTTTTCTAGAGGCTCCTTTAGCTGTTTAAAACTTTCATTTAAAGGCTCACTGCTGCTTTTCAGCTGTGAGAAAGATTTCTGCAGTTTGTTTCCCACCCTCCCTGTTGGTATAGTGTTTTTATAGTTGGTAGCTTTGCAGTTGCCCGCCCCTAGTGTAAATTTGATCTGGGACCCTCCTCCCAGTCTAGTGTCATTACCTCATTCTACCCAGTACAGGGAGAACATTTGAGAAGGCCAATCAGCTTAGTTTCTGCTACTCCTTTCTCTCTTTCCTTTCTCTCTTTCCACTTAAAAAAAAAAATTTATCTGCTTTTACTGTATTTGTGTTTCTTCCTACTTTATTTTGCTTTTGCATCATCTTAAAAGTACTCAGTTGTATTTATTACTGCTTGGTGTAACTCATTCTAAGCCTTTTTGTTTAAGCACTTGGGCTTCAGACCAGTTGTTTTACATTAAGAAGGTTTGTGGTCTGCACTGTAGTGGCGAAACAGGTAGCTTACATCCTTCTAAGTTGGGAACTGTTGATTGAGGGCTCAGTGTCTGTTATTCTAAAAGTGTATTAATTCTGGTTTAAGCACTTGGGCTTCAGGCCAGTTATTTTACATTAAGAGGGTTCGTGGTCTACACTCTTGTGGGAGGAGAGTCTGGACTCTGCCATTCTGAGCTGGGAATTTCTGGTTAAAGGCTTATAGTGCTTGCATATTTGAACTGCTTCTTACTGAAATTGGTACACCTTGTTTGCTGTAGCATAGACTAGATCCAGGCCTGCTGAATCTGGCTTTGTTTGTATAACTTGAACACTAATCCAGGCATTCTTTAAAATATTCAATTGTATTTATTACTGCTTGGTAGTAACTTGATTAAAGTGTAGCTGTCATTCTAAGTCTTTTGGATTAAGCACTTGGGCTTCAGACCAGTTGTTTTACATTAGGAAGGTTTGTGGCCTGCACTGTGGTGGCAGGGCAGGTAGCTTACATCCTTCTAAGTTGGGAACTGCTGATTGAGGGCTCAGTGTCTGTTATTCTAAAAGTGTATTAGTTCTGGTTTAAGGACTTGGGCTTCAGGCCAGTTATTTTACATTAAGAAGGTTCGTGGTCTGCACTCTTGTGGGAGGAGAGGCTGGACTCTGCCCTTCTGAGCTGGGAATTTCTGGTTAAAGGCTTATAGTGCCTGCATATTTGAACTGTTTCTTACTGAAATTGGTACACCTTGTTTGCTGTAGCATAGACTAGATCCAGGCCTGCTGAATATAGCTTTGTTTGTATGCTTGTTGTTTGTTTGCTTGTTATTTCCCTGAAACGCTAATTCCACCTAAAACGTGGCTTTTCAGTGCTTCTGTGGATCCCTAGTGATATCTGCATTGCTTATTGTACTTACTTCCTTGTTTTACTTGAAAGAAAGTTACTGTTTGTCATTTTTGCATTTAAGTTACCTGTAACACGGAGTTCAAGATGGCTGCCGTCCTGTAGGTGGTGCTGATCCACAGAAGAGCTATCTCTCAAAATATTTTCTTATCAAATGATAGTGAGAATTGATAATTTACAATCAAACTAACACATTTCGGGAAGCATTTAATCTGATCTACTTACCTGTGGGGTTAAAAACATCTTGGCTTCAACTGATTGTTGAGATTGCTGTCGAGTGGATGTGGAGTGTGTACCACATGTGAAACTCTGGTGCTGAAAACATTCAGGCCGGATTAAATCTAAACAAAATACAGAAAAACAACTACTATAATATCTCAAAAGAAAAGAAAGAAGATGTCATTCGAGTTGGATTCCATGGAGAGTCAAGTTACAAAAACAAAATTTTCTTCATTAGTTTCACCGGAAAAGGACAGTACTTCAAAAAGAGCCAGAAAAAATACATCTCAAGAAACTACTAAAAATACTTCAAAGACTAGAACTGAGACTTCAAACCTAGAGGATCTGAAAACAGCTCTGCAGCCTATTCAGGAGGCTATTCAAAACCTATCTACCCAGTTACAAACAGTTGGATCTTCGATAGACAAGATTCTTACCAGGATGGATAAAACAGAGTCTAAAATTATGGATCAAGATATCAAAATAGAGAACATACAAAAATCTTCTGATGCCAATACAAATTCTATTCAAGATTTGCAAAAGAAAGTATTAGACCTTGAAGCCAGATCCAGACGCAATAATATCGTGTTAACAGGCATCCCTGAAACTACAGAGCAAAACAAGCTGTTGGAAACAATAACTATAATATTCTCTCTGTTCTTAGGAAGCAACTTAGAAGCAAAACAAATTACCATCGAAAGAGCTCATAGGGCACTTAGACCTTCTCCAGTACTAAATAATCCAAGAATTGTCTATGTGAAACTATTGAACTTTCAGCATGTGACTAAACTATTATTTGCTGCAAAATCTAAAAAAAGTTATTGAATGGAATGGGTATAAGATCAGCCGTTCCCAAGACCTGCCACCTCAAATTAAATTAGAAAGACAAAAGTTAGCCCCCTTCTGTGCTTATTTGATTACTAAACAAATTAAATTTCAAATGAGATTCCCCAATGCATTACAGTTCTCATTTCAAGGAACTAAATACCAAATAAATAACAAAAGCAAAGCAACGACATTGTTTATTAAACTTTTCAAATTTCATCCGGATTAAGCCAGTAGGATTGCCTAAGTTGTATGATATTAATTGTTCCTGCTTGACACCATAAACATAGCCAGAAACATTTTACATTGGTGTTTATTGTCACGATTACACATACCTTCAGGGTTTTTCTCTCAAAAGTGGTCCAGTGAGTCTTGACCCGTCGTAGGTAATGGTTATACAGGCCTGGTGTCTTCGTGAGTGACTGGCAGGCTGATAGACTACAGCTCCCAATGGTCCTGTGCTGCTGCGCGACCTCTACGCACGTATGACCTTTTTCCCAGGCTGCACCAGGTTCTTAAAGGCAAGGCAGCTTAAAGCACAGGAATTCATTTCAATTTACGAACATTCGAAGGAATGGGAACAATTCTTAAGTGGAGCAAAATAACTGTTCGATATTTAAAGGTTAAATTTTGTCATTATTTTAAGAGATATAACAGATGGAGGACCCTTATTACATCCTTTTTTTTTTTTTTTTTTTTTTTTTATTCTTGGCTGTTTAATTGATCTGTTGGTGAGTAAAGGTGTCTTTTTTAAGAGTGCTGTAATGCTGTAGCTACTGCTGTGTCTTTGGTACTAGTTGTACATCGCGAACTATGTTGCATCTCTTTTTTAGACTTTATAGATAGAGCGCTACATTGCATCAAGAAATCTCATGTCGATGCTCATGATCAACAGAAGAGCTATCTCTCAAAATATTTTCTTATCAAATGATAGTGAGAATTGATAATTTACACTCAAACTAACACATTTCTGGAAGCATTTAATCTGATCTACTTACCTGTGGGGTTGAAAATATCTTGGCTTCAACTGATTGTTGAGATTGCTGACGAGTGGATGTGGAGTGTGTACCACATGTGAAACTCTGGTGCTGAAAACATTCAGGCCGGATTAAATCTAAACAAAATACAGAAAAACAACTACTATAATATCTCAAAAGAAAAGAAAGAAGATGGCATTCGAGTTGGATTCATGGAGAGTCAAGTTACAAAAACAAAGTTTTCTTCATTAGTTTCACCGGAAAAGGACAGTACTTCAAAAAGAGCCAGAACAAATAAATCTCAAGAAACTACTAAAAATACTTCAAAGACTAGAACTGAGACTTCAAACCTAGAGGATCTGAAAACAGCTCTGCAGCCTATTCAGGAGGCTATTCAAAACCTATCTACCCAGTTACAAACAGTTGGATCTTCGATAGACAAGATTCTTACCAGGATGGATAAAACAGAGTCTAAAATTATGGATCAAGATATCAAAATAGAGAACATACAAAAAATTTCTGATGCCAATACAAATTCTATTCAAGATTTGCAAAAGAAAGTATTAGACCATAAATATTATTGAGAGAATTTGAGTAGTGTGTGGTCTAACATACAAAAAGACCTGGACAGATGGGCACAACTTACGCTTCCTTCTCTATCCAAAGTGGCTATTATAAAAATGAATGTACTTCCGAGGTTACTTTATATATTTAATGCATCTAACACATGCATTCAAAAGAAATTTTTCAAAAACACCCAAACTGTTTTATCGAAATTCTTATGGCACTCAAAACCTACCAGGATAAGTTATCAGAAACTAATTTATCCTAAGGATAAGGGAGGTGTGGGACTCCCAGACCTCAGGTTATATTATGAAATTAACAAATGTAGTAGATTAATTACCATTGCAGAATATAAGGAGGATCCAAATAAGTGGTGCCCCATATGGGTGAAACTATATTATAATTATGCTAAATCATTACAGCTTAACCCCAGGGCTCTACCTTTTTTTAAATAAGAAAAATAGGAGGATCTATAAAGTGAATAAGGATCTAAAGGAGCAAATTATAATTACTCAGAATCTGTTTGAGTCCCTGAATTTATACTCCGCATACATGACACTCCAGCCGATTCACCTCAACCCCAATCTTAAATTAAATCATAGGGTGATTGATCTAAATTCCTACCCATTATTGAGGGATAAAGCTATGTTAGATTTTCTTCCATTTAAATTTGATTCAGCAATCAGTATGAGGGACAAATTAAATCTCCCACATAAATACACAGTTATTATAAGGCAACTGAAGGAGTTGTGTAATAAATTCTGGGATGGCAGTAATATGTTAGATTCAGATATTTCTACATGTAAAACCATATGGGATTTGTTGCAATGGAAAAAAAAAATGATTTCAAATGTATATAAAGTCATAATTTCTATGAAATGCAACAAAGAAGCTATTCACTCTAGTTGTTGGAGTCAACAGGACCCTACGATTACATCCACTAAAATTGCACAGGCTATTCAAAAGTTCTCCAAATTCTTTCCCCTTCACAAACTAAGATATATGCAACGTATGATTCTCAACACCGCTTACTACACACCACATATTTTAAGTAAGTTGTACCAGGATATTCCAGTAAACTGCCAATTTTGCCCATTTCAAGAGGTAGATATCATTCACATATTCTGCAGTTGTAAATGTTCATACAAACTTTGGTGTGCTTTAAGGGTTAAGTTAGAAAAAATGAGATATGAAAAAACAACCTTATCATGGAAATTTGCGCTCCTACATATTCCCCCACCAGGAATTAGAAAGAAACATATACGTCTGCTAATACCTATTTTTATGCTAATAAAATACTACATCACATTAAATTGGAAAAATAGAAATGTACTATCATGGGATGGTTTTAAGCAAGTAGCTAGTAAGCAATTACTTGCACACAAATATTTGTGGTATTCCATGAAGCAACAACCTTTACAGGAGGATTTTTGGAAATCTGTATTAGACCTGATTATGACATGATATTATGGAATTTGCATGAGTTTTATTCATTATGATATAGATGAGAGTTGTACATAGTTATTTTGATATGTAGTTTGTATTTATGTTTAGTGATTAAGAATTGTAAGTGTGTTTTTTTCCTTAAAATCAATAAAGAGAATGTTAAAAAAAAAAAAAAAAGTTACCTGTAACACATTGCATTTACGTTACCTGGCACTTGCTCACTAAGTCAGCACTAAAAAATTAAAAGCACTACACCCTCACAAACTCCCCTTGAGTACCTTGTTCCCCATTGGCCCTTTTTTTCAATTATAAAGGAATTCCCAATACTATTCTAGCATGTCCAAAGGTCAGTTGTCAATCTCCTCTCCGGTCCAGCTGGTGAATCTGGGAATCTTGAGGCAATGTTACAACTGCCTCATGTACACAGACAACCCTCTCCTCCTCCCAACAAATTCCAACATGTGAGAGATGCAACCATATAGCCAAACTGGAGGCTAAGCTCTCTCAACTCAGTACTGACGTAACCAGTCAAGAGGAGAAGGAAACCACACTCACTGCAATTCCCGTCTCACACAGACCTACCACGACAGCAAACCAAACACATAAACACACAAAAACATACTCGGAGGCTCTAAATAAAAATCTGCCTAAGCAGCAGAGACCTCCAAAGCAGACACCCAGGCAACCGCTACCCCAAAACAAAACATGTGCAACACATAGCTCATAAAGCCAGTGTACCGAACAGTCACAGCCCTTAAGGCTAAACAACACACCTGATACACTTGTAATAGGTGACTCTATCATCAGGCACACTGACGTCCCGCTCACCAGGCTAAACAAGGAGTAGGTCATGGTGAGCTGCCTGTCGGGCGCTAGGATCCGCCACATAACACACGCACTCAGGTCACTCCAAGGCAAGTACAAATATGACTCAGTCATTGTCCATGCTGGTGTGAATGACCTGAGACGTACCTCCCTGGACTACATGAAAAGAGACATAGAGGAGCTCTCTGAGCATGTAGACCAGGCCGGTGTGACCCTGACCTTGAGTAGCATCTTACCCTCACCAAAAATGATGCCACAATATGAAGACAAGATGATCAATGTCATTCAAAGGGGATCCAATGCCTGTCAGCCTGGGATGACATGCTCGACAAGCCACGATTCTTCACTATGGATGGCTTGCACCTGTCTCCCCTGGGCTTTCGGATATTGGCAAAGGCTCTTGCAACCTCCATAGTGCCTTCAAAAGACAAACCCACCTCCATAAGTATCACAAGGGATAAGAAACTAAGAGTAATACTACTCAATGCCAGAAGTCTAAACCTCAAGATGCATGCACTCAAAACTCTCCTTAGCATGGAGAACATCAATATCTGTGCAGTAAAAGAAACCTGGTTCAAGGCTCCCGAGAGCACCCCAGCACTACCAGGTTATACCTCATACCATGCTTTTCGGCCCCAAAACTTGGACCGAACCACAAAAGGAGGGGGAGTATCAATATTCGTCAAAGATACCCACACCTCCAGGTTGGTGGCAAAGCACGAAGCATCAGAGACTATCCATGTGCAGCTAACAGTTGGTAAAACTGCCTTCCAGTTTATAGCCTGCTACAGACCACCCTCCACAACCCAGGAACCCCATTCGGCCTTCCTGAGAACACTGGAAAATATGAAGGTCTCTCCAAACACCATTATATTGGGCGACTTCAACTACCCAAACATAGACTGGGAGCATTACTCTAGCTCCAACACCCTAGCCCAAAGGTTCCTAGAATTTATAAACTCAATGGCTATGGAATAACTTGTTACCACTCCCACAAGAGGGGAAAAAATACTGGACCTGATCATCACCAACATGGGGACTCTATGCTCTAGACCAGAACTGTATCCCTCACTGGTAAGATCAGACCATAAACTAATCTCACTGGATATTCACATCCCGACCCCACCCACTGCCCAGAAAACCACAGTGAAAAACTTCTCTAAAGCAAATTTCACATTCCTCAAAACCGAGGTGGAATCCTTCAAAGCACCCGGGCCTGTGGAAAATACAGCCCAGACCGCAGAATCCTTTATAAACTCATTCTATGAACACCTTCAGGAATGCATGGATCATGCAATCCCAAATAAAACCAAGACCCAATCCTCCAAAGGCAGACGTCCTGTCTGGTGGACCCCAGCCATAAACAAACTATACAATAGAAGGAGGAAGCTACTACATGATAGAGCAAAATCCCAAAAAGGGAAGGCATCTCGGATCAGTATTAGCAAAAAACTACGGGCACTCATAAAATCGTCTAAGGCCAGCTTCAAGAGAAAAATTGCACAGGACACTAAGGATAATCACAAGGCTTTCTTTAGTTATGTTAGGAACCTGGGTGGGAATTCCCAGATATGCTCAGAATTAGTCTAAAATGACAAAAAATACACCAAACCCACAGACATTGCCAACATCCTAGCTGACAGGTTCAGTGCAAACTTCTCCCCCCTCCCCACCAAAAGGGTGAATATCTGTCCCAGCAGAGTGCTGCCCCCCTGGCATCTCAGATGCTCAGGTAAGAGCCACCTTCTCCAAAGCAAAAAATACAGCATCAATGGGACCAGACGGTGTCCCGGGCTGCATCCTACATGAACTCCAAGAAGAGCTAAACCCAAACATAAAACTACTGTTCAGTCTCAGCCTTACTACAGGATATGTGCCCAAAGAGTGGCGTACAGCAACAGTGGTCCCTCTCCACAAAGGTGGTGCATCAACGGATCCTGGAAACTATCGCCCCATAAGCCTGACTAGCTTGGTCTGCAAAGCTATGGAAAGGATCATCATGGACCTCATAAATAAAGATATTGGGGACCTACAGACACTGGATCCTACCCAGTTTGGCTTTGTTAAGGGCAGATCCTGCCTCTTAAACCTGGTCAATTTCTTTGAAACAGTCACAAAGGCCATTGATTAGGGGAAGGTGGTCCACACAGCCTACCTGGACCTCACAAAAGCCTTCGATACAATACCCCACTTGGGCATTATAGATAAGCTCACCAGCTTAAATATAAACCCCTATGTCACTAGATGGGTTGCAAACTGGCTCAAGGACAGAACCAACATGGTTAGAATTGCTGGAGCCATGTCAGACTCCAAACCAGTTACAAGTGATGTCCCACAAGGCTCAGTCCTGGGACCTCTCTTGTTCAGTATATATTTCTCGGAGGTACAGGCAAACATGGAAGGACTGTGGCTGACCAAGTTCACAGATGACTGCAAACTGGGCACCATAATCGACTCTCCAGCCAACACAAGCATCCTCCAAAAGGGCCTCATAGAAACAGACAACTGGTGCCAGAACCATGGCCTCAAGCTAAACGCCAAAAAGTGTATAGTCATCCCCTTTGGCAAAAACAAAGTGCCCACAAATTACCACATAAGTGGTAATCCATTAAGTACAGAAGAAGTAATTAGGGACCTGGTGACCCAAGCTGATAGCAATCTCTCATCTGACAACCACATGGCCAAAGTGGTTAGAAAAACATTTTATATAGCCCACCTAATCATGAAGGGATTCACATCTAGATCAGGGGAGGTCATCGTGCCTCTTTACTCATCCCTCATCAGGCCCATAATTGAGTACAATGCTCCTTTTGGGATGTACCTTACCAGACACCTGCAGCAACTGGAAAGACCCCAAAAGTACCTCACCAAGAGGATCAAAGGGCTCAAACAGATGCCATATGCTGCCCTGTTAAAGAAACTCCAGCTCTACTCAGTGGCATACCGCCTGCTCAGAGGTGATCTTTGCCTGACATATAAAGCCATGTCCAACCTGGAATTAATGGACATGCTGCACCACAGAAAATCCAAATCCCATTGAGCTACGCGCTCGAGAGATTTGAACCTCAGCACTGAAATAAATAGGACATGCTGGAGGGACAGATTCATAACCCAGAGGCTCCCCTTCACTCTGGAATAAAATCCCATTCCAGGTTAGGCAGAGTCCCTCATTGACTCTCTTCAAGAGGAATCTTTATGAGTGGATGGGAGATTGTAGGTTTACCCCGGGTATCACTTCTGTGTCACTGTTAGACAGAGGCACAGTATACTAACCTCGAAAAAGGGCATAGCAAAATTAATTTAAAATGGGTGGCAAAAGCCAAACACACTCTGGCTAGGCTTATAAATGCCCCTGGGCAGATAGCCTAGTATGAACCTATGAACTACTGTATTTTCTTATAAGATCTCTAAAATTTGTAATCCTATTTTGGTCATACCCCCTGAAATTGAACAATTGTCTTTGTGTGTGTGTGCTGTTTTTCCAACCCAGTCCATGGCAGAAAAGTGCCAGCTGACCAGCCAACTCACCTGGTTAATGAATATAAATAAATAAAAATAAAATACATATTGCTGCTACCACCACAAACTGGATGAAAGTCTGAAGTTGGCTGTTTAGTACCGCTTGGTGATTTTGAACAGAAGCCATCTGTTAGTGTGTTGAGCAATGTTAGAAAGTTATTTTATATAGTCTTTGAACATCCTATGGGTGGGATCACAGGATCATAGGAGAGTACTAGGCTAATGGCCCTGTGGCCCTTATAAGCCTAGCCAAGAGTTTATCCCCAGAAAATAAAACCTCAATTGGCACCTGTTGCCCCTGTCAATGAGGGACTCAGGTGGAACCCCTGGGACAAATTTGTGGTTTCTCATCTACTCATCAAGGTTGCACTTGAAGAGGGTCAACAACATACTTTGTTTGATGTGTATGGGTAGTCTATTCCAGAGATGAGGCAGCCTCTGGGAGACAAACCTGTCTCGCCAGCAGGTTTAGTTAATGTCACATATTAGATTTACGTCTTTTGATTGGGTAATGCATGAGGAGTTAGGCTTATGGAGATGAAGCATCTCTAGTAGAGCAGGGTCTGAGATTGCCTTGTGATAGTGATTTGAGCCTGTCCACATAAGACAGGTGTTGCAGGCCATGGATTGTCTTTGTGAGGTATTTCTGTGGCCTTTCCAGTTGGCGCAGGTGTTTGGAGAGATGCATACCAAATGGGGCTTTGTACTCAATTGTTGGCCTAATAAGGGAGGAGTACAGAGTGGTAATAACCTCCTTTTTTCTGGATGCAATCCCTTTACTTATGAGATGAACCAAGTAAAAGACATTTCTGACCACTGATGCTACATGATGGTCAAATGTGAGATTGTTGTCAACTGATAATACATTTTATTGCATTTAACTTAAGGCCATGACTTTGGCACCAGTCAATTTTTGCCTTGAAACCCTCTTGAAGTATGTTAACATCATCTGGGGAGTCAATGACACCACCCAACTTACAGTCGTCCGCAAACTTGGTCAGCCATAGGCCTTTTGTCTTTGCCTGGACCTCTGACAAGTAGATGCCAAACAATAGGGGTCCCAGGACAGATCCCTGGGGGACGCCACTGGGGACAGGTCTGCTGATAGAGGTGGTGGCACCTATTTTGACCTTGTTGGTCCTATCGGTCATCCAGTTGGCCACCCACCTGATGAGAAAGGGATTTATGCCAAGTTGTGTTAGCTTTTCAATGATGCCCGAGTGGGGGATTGTGTCAAAGGTTTAGACTAAGTCAAGGTAAGCTGTAGGTACTGACTTTCCCTCATCCAGTGCCTTGGTGACAGTCTCAAAAAAGTCAGCCGATTTCAACAGACAAGATTAGCCCTTGATGAATCCGAACTGGGTGGAGTCAAGTGCTTGGAGATGGCCTATGTCCTTGTTTATGAGGTCAAATAATAACACACTCTATGGCCTTACAGATCAGACTTGTCAAGCTAATGGGGCGATGGTTTCCAGGGTCAGTAGTAGAGCCTGAAAGAAAATCAACTAGAAAAAGGTGAAGAAAAATCACTGAGTGGGAAGAATTCTATAACTGTTCATCAAAATGCAGTTCAAGTTCCAGCTTTGGTGTAAGACATGGCTTCCAGTAATCTAGCAGAAAAAAATAAGTGAAATATGCTCAGAGCTGATTAGAATAAATGAAACATTGAAGGAATATAGCAACTCAAATAACAAAAGTAAGAACAAATATGGAAGAAACTTTAAACAGCTATAAAGATGAACTGATAAAACTGAAAAAATCAGAGGTTAAAATCAAGAAAAGGCTAACTGAATATGAGACTCCCCAAGAAGAGCTGTTTCAAAATATGTTAGAGTCCATACCTCTCAACCATACCGAATTCCTCAGTATTTACTGGTTTTGAGGTCAAAATAATGGGGTGTCATGAATTTGCATGTGGCCCCATCAATTTCCGATTTTTTTCAATTTTTTTTGTATTTTTTTTTTTATTTTTTTGTAAAAGTTTACAGTTGTGGCTGCCATCAATACACATCAGCTTCCTGAAGCAGACTGTAGCTACTGGACTTGGCCAAACATGTCCGTTGGGACTCAGATTGTGTGGAGTGGAATACCAGCAGCAGCAGCAAAGACAAGCAGAGTGGAGCTAGCCTGTGTGGACAACAATTGTTCAAAGACATGCTCTGGATAGTTTGCACTCCAGTTTGCAATGGGGAATGCACTGCATTCAAGACTCGGGTGACAGATCTTGTACGCATAACTGTATTTGGTAATAAAGCTAAGCAGCATGTGCAAACAATGTTTACTCAAAAAAAAATTAGCTGTTTTTCAGGGAAGATTATACCTATGATACATTGTCCTACCTCTGCACAACACAAACTATTAAAGTGACAATCTGACCATTTAATGCTTTGAATACTTCACACTTCAATCTGTGCTTTGCTAAAGGATTAATATTTGAGGACACTGGATGCTAGTGCCAAGATAGGGCCATGCTCATATTACAACATATATAACAAATACTCATTTCTTTATCTGTTGCAAACTACTTACCAGCTCCTCCTGCAGTTAATTTCACATGCTATCTGTAATTGCAATCCCACAGAAATAATTAGTTTTTATTTTACACTGTATCAATGCACTTGTCATATCAGTTACAAATATAAACCCGGTCCAAAACAGCTAATCCTCCCACCCCACAGAGAACCCAACCCTAGCAGTGTGGATCCCTCTGAATGTATGACTGCTAGTAGAGGGCACGTGTATGCTTGCTCAGAAATCAGGTGGTACTGCTGCCTTAGATGTGCCTTCAGCTGTCTCCACCTCACAAAGGAAGAGTTTGTCTTGCCAGTTTCTGTGGACATCGGTTTTCAAAACACCTGGAGGTCAAAAAGTACAATATGGTTATTGCACATTACATTTTCTAACTTTTCAGCAGTATGCAGAGTCTCCCAGTCTACCCAGCGTGCTTGCTCACCCATGCCCGTAGTATCCAAGGTGAGAAAATTTGCTTTCTTCAGCGTCTCGACCTCCTCCAAGTAAGTGAAAAAAATTTTTTTTTTAAAAGTATGCATATGTATGCCCAGAAACTGCAGCAAAGGAATCAGAAACAATTCTGCAATCTTCTGCAGCCTGCCTTTTATTGTTAATGTTAAATATATTAGTGGCACTCTTAGCCAGCTATAAGCCAGTACTGGACTGCTTTAACTTGTAATTCGCTTGGACTTTCGGAGAATGAATGACTGTATTGTCATTAAATCATAGATTGGGATAAAAAACATTTTCTGTAGTTTTTTGAAAGTAAGCAGTTCCAGTTGCATAAAAATTATGGTTCCATTAATCCGTTTAGATTTCAAACAGTGAAAATAATATTGTATTTTATTTTCTGATGGAGGAGCAGTCCCACTGGTGAATAGGAGACTTGTGTACTAGCAGGAAGGAATAAAGAATTCTATGAAGTGTGCTCTAATTTCTAAAGCATGCTTTTTTTGGTGAGAAATTAGAAGTTACATTTGCAACAAGTGAGTTTCTAGTAGAGCATTTTGCCAGTTTCTTATCATTAAGAATGGAAATCAGAAAATAATGACAGGCATTTGCGTTTCAGATTTCATACCCTTCAGAAAATTCATACTAATGGAAAACCTGTTATTCTGTCAACTTCCTAAGTTTATAAGAGAAACATTTAAAAATTGTCCCTATTTTTGGGACTTTGTCCCCCCCCACCCCATTATCTATGGCATTGGCCAGAATTCTTGTTGTAAGAGGTTAAGAGATATGTACAAGGTATGGTCTGATAAAGAAAACCAGAGTGATTTATGACAGTGTTGTGCTTGTGCACTAGTAGGATGTACAATTTGTTTTGCACCTGCCTCTAGCTTTTAGATATATAGTCTTGTAGCTCTGTGATTTCACAACACAAGTTATGTGTTGTCCCTGAAATGAGAGTGAAACTGTAAACACTGTTAAAACATGATCATGTCTTTATAACATGTTTACACATTTAATTTGGCAAAAATAGAAATAAATACTTTTTTCATACTTCTGATGTTAAGCCAATATACAAAAACAGGTAGTTTTGAAACAAAGCTGAGCAAATTCGGTAATGCAGTATAGAATATTATACCATGACCCCCCCAAAACGTGCACGCTGATTGGCCAGCGTGCCCGTTGTAAATCGGGTTATACTAATGGAAAAAGGTCCGGTCGCCCGGACTTTTTTCCATTAGTATAACTTCGTTTTAAACACTGTCGCTATGTTAAATGGGTTTAACATGGCGAGAACTTAAAATAAGCAGCGGAGATCTCCGTTGCTTATTTTAAAGCTGTCTATGTTAAACCCATTTAATAAAACAGCGGAGAAAGCAAGATCTCCGTTGCTTTTAGTGTCTCACTATGTTAAATGAGTTTAACATGGCGAGACAGTTTTAAAATAACAGCGGAGATGTCCGTTGCTTATTTTAAAACTGTCTGCTATGTTAAACTCATTTAACATAGCGACACTAAAAAACGGAGATCTTCTTTCGTTACTTACAAGCTCTGATGTAGTGCGCGCGCAGTACATCAGAACTGCCGGATGCCAGACATCTGCGGAAGGGCAGTAAACAGGCATTATACTATGCCATTATTTAAGAAAAGTAATAGTTTCTTTCTTAAATAATGTCATGGTATAATAGCAATAACCCACTTCTGGGTGTGGGTAATGCTAAATTTACCCATGGCTGGCTTTGTTTGGTATCTCGGGCTTCTCCTCGGGACCAAACCACGCCAACCGTGGGTAATTTAGCATTACCCACACCCATGTGTGGGTAATGCTAAATTTACCCACGGTTGGCGTGGTTTGGTCGAGGAGAAGCCCGAGGCACCAAACAAAGCCAGCCGTGGGTAAATTTAGCATTACCACCCAGAAGTGGTTATTGCTATTATACCATGACATTTTAAGAAAAGACTATTACTTTTAAATAATGGCATAGTATAATGCCTGTTCTGCCCTTCGCAGATGTCTGGCATCAGCGGTCTGATGTACTGCGCTACCGCGCTACATCAGAGTTGGGCAAAGCAACGGAGAAAGCAAGATCTCCGTTGCTTTTTATGTCTCGCTATGTTAAATGAGTTTAACATGGCGAGACAGTTTTAAAATAAGCAACGGACATCTCCGTTGCTTATTTTAAACTGTCTCGCTATGTTAAACTCATTTAACATAGCGAGAAAAAGCAACGGAGATCTTGCTTTCTCGTTTTTTAAAACACTGCCTGGCTATGTTAAATGGGTTTAACATGGCGGGACAGCTTTAAAATAAGCAACGGAGATCTCCGTTGCTTATTTTAAAGCTGTCTCGCTATGTTAAACCCATTTAACATAGCAGACAGTGTTTTAAAATGAGTTCTACTAATGGAAAAAGTCCGGGCGGACCTTTTTCCATTAGTATAACTCGATTTACAACGGGCACGCTGGCCAATCAGCGTGCACGTTTTGGGGGGGTCATGGTATAATAGAAATTAATTACTGTAGAGTGAAGTAGAGAAATTAGATTAACCCATAGGAGATTAAATAGATGCACGCTAGTGGTCAGAACATATGCTACAAGAGTTAGGTATACAGAATGCTTCTGAACTGGATTAATAAGGTCTGCAACAGGTGAGGCAAGCAGAAATAGGTCTAATATTTTGTCTCTTCTTCATTTTGTAGTTAAATGTTGGTATCTCACAATTCCATTGGAGTGGGATGGGTTACATAATTATGTATGCAAATATTATGTTAATCAGCATACAGATTTTTGGCCAGTTGTATCTACTTTTCATGGAACTTTGTCTAGATTTTTGATGTTTCCAGGTTGAGAAGTATGGTAGAGTTAGAAGACATATCAAGCAGGGAAAGCCTGAGACTTTCTACTGTATCAAGAAAACTGGAAGGAACAGACTGCATTAATTTTATGAAAGCACAGATAAGTAACTAGACTGGTATTCTACAGCAGGATTTGATAACTGAAAGGGCAGATAGTCTGTATGCTACAAACCTGGCCATGAGAAAGCAGCCAAGACTTGTATTAGTAAAGAGACAATAATATCAGCAGAGATAGTTGATCCTGACAAAACTGTGACAGAAGGGCAAAGTATTAAAAACTGGAGACAGTACTGTGTTTCTGGTAAATTATTATCCATTGTACACAAGTCAGAAGTGAAACAAATGTATCCCTATAATCAGGGAATGCGAGATTCAAGCTGTTTCATCCATTTGTCTTCAGAATATTTTTCGTGGAGGATCAAAGTCATTTTTTGATGCAGAACAGGCTGAGAAGGAAATACAAAAGTTTGTCCAACATTGAGACAACAAATAGAAGGAGATCCTGCTTCTCATTCTTCTAATAATAAAGCTCATAGAGAAACTTCCCCAGTGAAACTTTTTCCAATATTCCAAAAGAAAATGCTTGAGAGACAGAAAAAAAGGACAGGAGTTCTTATAAGGAGGATTAAACTTCATTATTTGAAAATATACATAGTTATATTGAAATGTGCTGTTTATTGATACAGTAATCCATATTCCTTTTGTATTCAGCCTTTGCCCATAAGAGCGATATCTGAAACGCCCCATATCCACGATCAATTACAAAACAGTTGTTTTTGGCTTATTATACGTTGTATAGTACACATTAACAGTTGTGTAGGGCTATTGTCTCTTTCATAACCTCTATCCGTTGTAAACGCCGTAGAGCGTCCGAGTTAATTTGTATTGTAAACCCCAATGTCCATAGATGTAATTTATTAAGGAATGCTTTTCCTCTCTAAATGCTTATGTTATAATTGATAGCATTATAATTGATAGCGTACATGATATTACAACATTGTCCTTCGTGTTTTTGTATGGCTATTTTCAAAATTGAGTGTTTCAGCAATATTTAACTTGAAACAAATGTTTAATGCTAATGCTCTTTACAAAAATGTGTTCTATTTTGATTCTTCTATCACTACGATGTTAAACACTTTAGAACAGATTTAATCATACTCTGCACTCGCTAGCTCTCGCACGTGCTTACAAAGAAGCGTTGTAATGTACATTTTAACGTGTACAAAATACCAGTAGGCTGGTAATAGATATTTTGTACCTTTTACATTCCTAGCATTCTCTCTACTGAGTGTTAGGCACATTGTATTCTAGGTACTGGGTGCTTTCCACAGTGCATTGCAAGGCATAATAATTGAATTCTTCCCAAGACTTTTTTAATTCATATTAGTAGAAATTAGAGTCGTTTGCTATTTTAATAACTTAGCTGCTCCTATTTCCACTATAACTCTTTATAGACATTAACTTTTGGCAAGGGGTTTCTTACTAACATTAGTGAAAAGGGCCACCTAGAAGTGAGAATATAGCATTGGGACCTACTTCATTACTAACTAAACAGGCTGTGTGGCACTGCTCTACAATCGACCACAATTGAAGGCCCATACTTTAGTGTCCAGTATCTTAGTCTTGTAGGTGTTTATATTCCACATGCATATTAGCGACTTTGCTTTACATTCTGCCTACATTTAGTATTTGTATAATGCGTACTATACCTCTCCCTTGCTAATGTATTTTGTAGTTAACTGAAAGGAAGCTCATATTTGTCTTGTTTTTCTCAGAAGTTGCTGTGTTGATATAAACTATTGGCTTATAGGTTTTATCTTCAACTCATTTGATACTTTGAATTTTGTTATTGTTTGTTTGCAATATATGCTTGATACCTGTAAACTATGACTATTTGAGTTAATGTGCTTCTATATTGCTAAACTACAATTCCTCTCTCAACTTTTTCTCCTGTTCTTCAGCTGTCCCGTCCCGCCCTGAACTACCCACAGTGAATACGCCTGGGTGGACACGTGGCCAAAACTATTTTTAACACCAGTTCAACCTGTCGCTCAACCAAGTAAAACAAACTGTACTGAATCAGGCTTCTCCCAGAAGGACTTAAGGAAGTATGTGCATCTTCTGGTAAACCTTGAATTTTATTGCTTTTAGGCCCTGCTAGGTGTTCAGTACGCTCCCTTGCCCAATAAGCCAGCAGCCCAACTCTTTTCTTATTGTATCTCTGCACTCCCCCTCATCCAGTTCCCTGATTTATAGTAGCCCCTGTCTTCCCCCAACCCATCTAGTCCAGGGACTGCCCAGGTGGGTTACAAGTGCATTTCAGCATTTGTCCACTAGAGGGCACTCTCTTACCACTATCCTGACTTCAATTCTCTCACCACTGGGTCTCTCTTCAAGCTATAACTTTTCCTGCTCTATTCTGTCTCACATATTTTTACCCACTCTGTCCTATTAACTATATGTTCCCCGTACTCACCCTTCTGCAACTCCACTTTACTGATTGGTTCTTGATCTTCTCCTGCTTTCCTTGGCTCTACCCACTCCGTTCGCCTAGCGGCTTACTCCGCTCCCCTACCCTGCTCCCAAATTCCACCCGCCCCCAGCACCTCTTCCTTTATTCTCCCATAACCACACCCACTGCCTTCCCAAACCAATCAGTCTCCACCTCACTAGTAACACCCATTCCCTTTTCCCGCTCAAATTATTCAACCCTCCTCACCTATTGGATCCCATCTATCCAATTAGGTCTCATCATCCTCTCCACAACCACTGCCTACTATACCCACACTAATCGCTCACTTAATTCTTCACCCCTCCCCCTCCATTAGGAACATACCAGCTACTCTAGATATATCCTCTCTTGTGACCACTAACACTATACAAAAAAAGTAACCCTAAGAAGCGTATTCCATCATGCTCTCTAAACACTCACAAATCTCCTATCTACTATTTCTACTTCTCAACCTATCCTATCTTTTCTACCTCACCCAGCCCCACACTCCATACCATTCACATTCCTTCCATGTAACTAACCATCTTACCTACTCTCTTCCACATTCCTGCACTCCAATCTCCCCCCACCTTTATCCTATAACAAACATCCTACTTTTTCCATACAAACTTATCACCATACATAAACCTTCAACACCACTGATAACTAGCAAACCCTTAAAAATTTAACCCGAATCCAACTTACATTCCAAACTGTGCCATTACCTCTCTAACCCAATCTCAAATCTGATCTGCAGTCTACTATCAGGTGACATCCATCCCAACCCTGGCCCACCCAACTCATCCACTACAGACAAGTCCATATTACTTACTTCTTTAAATTCCCAAAGTGTAATTAATAAAATCCCAAACCTCCATGCCTGGCTAATTCATAACAAACCTGACATCCTATCCATCTCAGAAACATGGCTAAAACCCCATATAAAAGACTCTGAAATCATACCACCAAATTACTCTATCATTAGAAAAGATAGATCCCACAAAAAAGGGGGAGGTGTGGCTCTCCTATACTCATCCTCCTTATTAGTCACTCCTTATAATAAGCCTACTCCACTCTTTAATAACACCGAACTACTCCTAGCAATACTTCAAATTACCAAACACAAGCACATATGTATAGCTTCCCTCTATATCCCCCCAGGGGATAATATTTCTACACTTGAACACATCCTCTCCTGGCTCTCCACCAACATCAGTAACGAAACAATAATCTTAGGAGATGTGAATATTAACTGGGCTTCCATTCAATCTCCTACAAACCCACTTAACATCAACCTCTACAATTTTTCACAACTAATAAATTCTATAACACACCCCTCTATAAACCTCTCCAGTGGCAGTATTTTGGACTGGATTCTAGTCTCACATCCTCAATACTTCTCTAACAGTGGTACTCTTTCTGATCCTCTTAGCGACCATCTTCCCATATTTACATATCGACTCCCTTTATCCTTACATCGTTCCCATAACTATATTACCATTCGTAACCAAAAAAACGTTAATGCAACATCCTTCACTAACACTCTAAAAGCTATAAACTGGAACTGTCTAAAAACATTAACTCTCGACAACGCAGTTGCTCACTTCAACACCTCATTCTTAAAAGTTCTAGACTACCATGCTCCCATAAGGACAAAGAGAATAAAAACTAAAACAGCCGCTTGGCTTACTAAAAACACACTAGCTACTATGTGGCACAGAGATAAAGCCTGGACTCATTACCTAAAAAACAGGTCTCCCCTCACCCTTCATGAATACAAAATACTTCAAAATAAAGTAAAAATGCTCATCATTTCCGACCGACAAAATTATTTCTCTATTCTACAAAACAATAACAAAACAAACCCCCAGAAATTCTGGAAAGGTATCTCCACTCTCCTTAACCCCGGCAAACTAGACACCCCCTCCCATGACCCTAATGCTCCTGACTCTGACTTAGCCACCCAATTTAACTCTTTTTTCATTGACTCTATTTCTAAACTTACTGCATCTTTCTCTAATACCACCACTCTCTCCACATCACCTCCTTCCTCCTCTATCACCACTCTTCCCTGTACTTCCACCACTCCTTCACTCTCCTCCACTAACTCCCTATCCTTCACCCCTTCTCCAACTCTCACTCCTCCCTCTCCATCATCACCCACAAATACCCCCCTTCCCAGTGTCCTCTCTTTTCATTAAAACCTATACCCACTTCTACTATAAAAAACTCCTCCATAAATTGAAGCCATGCTCCAATGCTCCTGATAATATCCCTGCTTATTTTCTTAGCCTAGCTGCTGAAGCAGTCGCCTACCCCATTAGCATTCTAATTAACTGTTCAGAAAGCATAGTACCCAAAATTTGGAAAAAGGCCTTCGTTATACCATTACATAAAGGAGGCAACAATAATAATGTTACCAACTTTCGTTCCATTGCTATCCTGTCTCCCATCTCTAAACTCTTAGAAAAATGCATACAACTACAACTCCTTCCACACCTCTTAGATAATCAGCTACTAACACCCACACAACATGGATTCAGGCCAAATCACAGTACTATGACTGCCCTCCTCTCCTTCCTTGAAACTATTAATAAAGCCCGGGACTCTGGCCTTATTGTTTCCACTCTAGTACTTGACCTTTCTAAAGCCTTCGATACTATCTCACATAGCCTGCTTTTAACTAAACTCTCTAAACTTAACCTATCCCCTCCTTCCTTGAACTGGTTCTCCAGCTACTTATCTAACCGATATCAAGCAGTAAAATGGAAAAAGGCCATCTCCTCATTTCTTAATACCCCAACCGGAGTTCCCCAAGGTTCCATATTAGGTCCTCTTCTTTTTAATATATTTATAAATGATTTCCGGAACTCTATCCCTTTCTCAAATATCATTCAATATGCAGATGATTCAACTATCATCTGCTCTGCCACATCAACCCCTACACTCCTAAAACTTACTCAAGAAGCTTTTTCAACCACTGAGCTATGGATGAAAAGAAACCACCTTGCTTTAAATGCCTCTAAAACCAAACTAATGGTATTTACTCCCTCTAAAGCTACCTCATTCAATTTAAACTCTTTCACTATTACTAGCCAAAACAATATACTTCTGGAACTGGTATCAGACACCAAATTACTTGGGGTCCAAATCGATAACCAGCTTAAATTCCACTCCCACTTACAACTAAATATAAAAAAAAACCATCAAAAACTAGGCATGTTCTACCGACAAAATCATTACCTTACACCTGCCACTAAAGAAACTCTCTCTCTACTTCCTTTCTTATCCCCTCCCTTCTCTACGGAACACCTCTTCTCACTAACCTACAACCCTCTCTAAACACACAACTTTCCTCCTGCTACAACAAAATTGCCAAATTTGCTACCAGCCATAAGTCCTCCCATCACTGTTCTTCTCTCCAAAAACTAAAATGGCTAGAACTTCCAAATCATCTCATCTATACTCAACTAACTCTTGCACACAAGCTCATTTTTAACCCCTCCCTCTGTCCCTCCCTCTCTTCTACCTTCAAGATGCACCTACCTGATCGAGTATTAAGGTCCAATAATCAAAATCTAATAGAAGTGTGCAAACCATCCCGTCCACCAAGCAAAATCTTATGGTCTAGCACGCCTCTGGAACTCCCTACCACCTTCCATTCATATCACTTCTAACCATTACTCTTTCAAAAAATCTCTTCACTCACATCTAATATCCCAATGGGAATGCTCCTGCTCTCTCCTCACATAACTAATGATGGCAAACTCCTTCTTCCCTTCATTCCATGCTTCAGTTTCCTTCTCTTTCTCTCTCTCTCTCTCTCAATCTCTATTCTCATCAAAACTTTCTCCTTCTATCAACTCTCCATATATTTATATTCCTGTTACTTCTATGCTATTTGTAAATAATGCATCAGACTGTAACGGTTATCTGTATATTCCTAATAAGAAATGCCTCTCAGCTGCTACAATGCAATGTTCCATTGCCAGTCTGTTTCATTTTCAACCTCATCACTAGTCTGCATTATTTGTAATGTTTGCTGTATCAATTGTAAATGTTTTGTTGATTATGTTGTAAATGCTTTGCTCAAAACAACAACCTTTGTATAAATATCATCTTTAAACTATTGTAACCAAGTTTTGCTCAAAACTACAACCTTTGTATAAATATCATCTTTAAACTATTGTAACCAAGTTTTGCTCAAAACTACAACCTTTGTATAAATATCATCTTTAAACTATTGTAACCAAGATTGTTATTGGAGCTTTTCTCCCCAGGACTCCATTGAAAACGGGTTCAAATGGCCCAATGGACTATCCTGGTAAACCAACTGCAAATAAATAAATAAATAAATTGTGTGTTTGTTCTAAGTTAATAGGTTATGGGGAGCTATGATGGGGTGTTTTTGAGGGTTTTCATTAAAAGAAAAAGTCTTCTAAAATGTGACATAGCTTCAAATGACGATGACAAGAAATAACTGTACAAAAGATCAAGTTGCCAGACATTAGAGGGAGCATTTAATACAAAGGCTGGAAAGCAAAAATAACTTCTTATCATAATAGTTACACTAAACATATTATTTTGTAATGTGAAGGTCTTCACTGGTATAGACAAAAGAGAAAGAGTAATGAATTGTATTAAGAAATGTAGAGTGCAAGCAGCAATTCTACAAGAAACACACTTGGCAAGAAATGAGCATGTGAATTTGATAATGAAAGGATTTCAGTAGGGATATGCTGCAGATTATCAGTGACAAAGAGAAAGGGAGTATGTATACTAATTTCTAGAGACATTCCAATAATGATAATTGTAGATTCATGGGGTCTATAGCAGGACATCGAACGCTGAAAATCGACCTCTGATAACCAAAAGCACAGAATGTCGAACGGCCAGAATAGCGATTTTTTTTTACCAGGGGAAAAAAAATTGCTGAGCCATTGCTGGGACTTTTCTGCTTCCTCCACTGTGGAGCGATCTCAGAGTTGGTATATTTAACTAGGGGGTGTGGGGGGAGTAAACCCCCCCACGCTTTATTTTGTCTGTGGGTTTTTTTTGGAACAGTGATTTTTTTTTCCTCTGGAGAAAAAAATCACTGTTCCATATGTTCGACATTGCGTGGTTTCAGTTATTAAGAGTTGATGTAAGAGTGTTTGCTCTTTTCAGCATTTGACTATCTAATATAAACCCAATTTGTGGTAGTAAGGGGCTACTGGCAAGGGAGTAGGATTATGCTAGCACATATTTATATTACACCTAAAACTGCTGTTAGGGAGCTTAAGAAAATTTTGTGAAAAATAATCAGCTTTCAACAGGGAATATTACTTATAGGTGGGGACTGGAATTTGATTTGTAACACTGAGAATATATCTGAGGGACATAATAGGGATAATATAACAAAAGATGGTAGATATCCAAAGAAATTTATGAACATATTTGGTATGGAAGACATGAATTCAGTATCATTCACCAAGGTACAATAACTGGGCTATTTCAGATCATACTCCAATAAGAACTAAGACAAAATCCAGGGTAATGAAGTAAAAATGGGCAATAGCACTTCCCCACCTATCTGTTAAAAAGAGAAGAATTTAAGGCATGGGTAGTGGGAATTACTCAAGAGTTATTAGGGAAATAGAAATTTCTTCATAAGTTATAGCTAGTGAGTGGGAGAAAATGAAAGTGGAGATTAAGAATAGAATAGAAATAAAAGAAAAATAGATATGATTAAGAAGTAATGGGAATTATTTAGAGGGGCTGACAAAGGATAAAGTATTGCAGAATAAGGGGAATCTCACAAATCAAGAAAAGGTAGAATTGCGGAATGCTAAAGAGAAAATAAAGCAGAACCTGGATAATATGCATGAGTCTAAAAAGACTGGTTAAGTGATTGTTTTTGATAATAACTCCAGAGCACAAAATATTTTAGCACAACAACTTAGGCAACAGAAAGTGTAAAGAGTTGTTTTCACACATAAGGGGCCCATAACAAGAAAAATAACTAGAGATCCTATAGAGATATTACAGATATTTTATGAAAATATGTATGAAGCAGACAAATATGTAAATCAAGAAGAAGTACAAATCAATATATTTATGGAAGAATTGATTATGCCAAGGTTAGAGGTAGATGATGCTGAACAATTAACTGTTAAGACAGGAGATCAGATAAAATTGGTGACCTACATTCAATCTGCAGAAAAAGTCTCCAGGAATAGATGGTATTCCCGTTGAAGTTTGGAAGCTAGGAGAAAAGAAAGTGGTAAAGATGTAGAAGGTTTTGTTTAACAGTATTTTAAAAGAAGGGGAGGCACCAACATCGACGAAGAAACCTGCGGTGGCTGTAATACCTAAAGATGGTAAACTCCCATCAGACCCAGCTTCATGTAGGCCATTTCAATTTTAAACCATGATTATAAAGTGTTTATATCTATAATAGCTAAAAGAATGGCAACGTTGTTGCCAAAATTGATAGATATGGATCAGTGTGGTTTTGTGGAGGGGAGGCAAACATTTGGCAACAGTAGTAGAACAATGATGATCCAGAGGGAAGCAGAGTGTAAGAAAATACCACCATTGGTGGATCTTGATACAGAGAAAGCATTTAACAGAGTAAGGTGGCATTTTATGAGTAGGACAACGAACGTATTTGTATTCTCTGATTCAATGATAAGCTTAATTAGGAGGATATATGAGGGATTGGAGGCAAAAAATAAAGTGGGAAGGTTCCTTGTTCACAACTTCTGTTTGAAGACAGGAACCCTGCAGTGTTGTCATTTTCCCCTTTTTTATTTGCTTTATAATTAGAACCATTGGCAAAGGAAATAAGAACACATAAATTCAAGGATATAATTTGTATGATAATCAAGAAAAGTTGGCTTTATTTTGCAGACAATATTATTTTGTACCAGACAAAACCAGAAAAGGACAACTCAGTGTTACAGAACATTCTGAGACAGTTTCAAGCCTTTTTTATGGTATGAAATTAATGAAGATAAAACAAAAGCTGTATAAACTATGTACCCACACATGAATTGGTCCAGCTATACTTATATTTATAAGGGCATGATAAAATTATGTATTTAGGTGTATGGATTAAAAAGGATTCTATTATGGTAGCAAAGGATATGTGGGAAGTGACTAAACAAAAGCTAAATAAAAAGTGAGAAACTGGAAGCTCTTGTTTATGGATATGGATAGCAGGATACAAGCAGTGAAAATGTTTTCAGTCCCTTTAGTTTTATATACAGGTCAGGCTTACTTCTACCAACCCAAGAAGACAGATTGGGGACAGTAATTAATAAAGAGATGAAGGATTTTATCTGGGAGGGGGAAAAGGACAAGGGTCAAATGGGATAAGTTAGTCAAAGTCAAAGTAAACTTTGGCATTTAGCCTACAAAAGTGCAATCTAAATGAAATTGTATGCATCAGGCTCAAACTGAGAAGGCATATACAGAAATACAATAACATACAATGGACATATATTAATCATTTCACATTAAACAGGTTATTATACCTATATATTATCACAGTTTACCTTATCTATACTTTTCAGCAGCTGAATGACTTCTTATTGCACAAGTTCCTATTGTGCCATGTGATTCTCACATAAATAGGAGGATCTAGTTAATATCCCAAGTTGATCCTAACAACAGAACAAAGGTTCATAGGTTCATAGGTTCATACTAGGCTATCTGCCCTAGGGCATTTTATAGCCCTAACCAGAGTTGTTTTGGCCACCCCCATATTAGGTTTATCTGATTTGAAAGGATATTTTCCAGCTGCATAATTAAGGCTCATATACATAAAACAAGCAGCCATCTATAATGCAAAGTATACATGGATGATGATGAAGCAAGGGAACATTCAAGAAATAAGGAGTGAGTAGGACTCTGGAAGCAAATCCTTTAGGAAAATAACAGCCATACAGAATATTATATTCATAAAGAAGCAGAAAGTATTCTAAGAACTAAGCCAACATGAAATGGAGAAAGGATATTTTACTGATAGGGATGACTGCAATTATGAGTACAACAATAGACACGAGGGGGCCGAATTTACTGGAGAAAACTAGAAAAGTTATTGGAAGCAAATATCTAAAGAAGGAAAGTTAACAGAATGGGAAGAAGCCAAGAACACATTTGCGATGCAGGCTGGAAACTGCCTTCCCTGCTGTCAGAGGAATGACGGTGGAATGTAACACTTATATTAAAATCAACACATTTGTCTGTGGATGAGAAAAAGCTTGCTCAACACTTATTTGTTCTGCTTTCCAAATCCTATTGTTCAGGATTACAATCAAGCCAAAATTAAAACAGCTAACATGCACCAAGTTGAATGTTGTATAAAAAAATAGAATTTATTAGCACATGAGAAATAACTTATTAACTTAATTTTGAGTTGGCATCAATTAATAAAACTTAACTTGCTATTCAGCATGAAAGTCAGAAAAAAATCATATTACTTACAGTAGTTCCTGACAGTATGGCAAGGCATGCAACATACCAAGTGGTCACAATAAATTTGAAGTGTCCAAGCTTAAATTCTCTGTACTATAGTTCTACATTCTCTGTCCACTCTCTCTTTGAGGAGATTCACAAAAAGGTTGATGCTTGCTTCCTGCCACTTGGATACCGCCTCCTTCAATAGGTTAAAGTCCAGTTCAGTTGCATAGAATCCTGGTTAAATGCTCCTGTCTGGCACACTCCACCACTTTCCATCACTGAAAATTGATTTACCTTTTGGATTTGCCAGTCCCATCATTGGAAAGACACAATGTCACAGTATTTGGTTCCTTCTCCAAGGGTAGAAAGCTATGTCAGTCCGTCAGCAGGTCACTCTCAGTCTCTGTCAGCAAAGAACAGGCAAGTATGACTGGAACAAGAAGATAAAATCTGAAAGTCTGAAGTCTCTGCCTCCAAATCTGAATCTGCCTGAATGCTCCAAGGTCTGACTTGCATTCCTTCATACAATGATAAGGTTAATTAGGTGGATATGCAAGGAATCAGAGTCAAAAATTTAAGTGGGAGGAAGTAAAGTCAAAATGACTAGAATGACTGAAATTCAGTTCCACTGCAGTATATATCTTTGCAGGACAGAGAGGCTTTGGAATTTCCTTTGTTCTGTCTGTGCAGTTGTTGGAGTCCAGCCTTTGCCTTAGCTGTTTATCTTACTACAATACATTATCTCTTTGATTAATCACACATCTTGAAAAAAGAAGGGAATCACAGAGATCACTTTCTTTACTTCCTATTAGTTTATTGCTCCTTTTCACCTCACGACACCTTAATGTCCACGTAACAGAATGGCATATGGTTTCATGTATCATCTCAGTAGTTTTATCTGTTTATGGCACTTCTTTGACTGTGCAGAAGACAGGGGTACTCAATTTAGATGTCAGGCAGAGTTTAGCAGATAGAAACCTTTGTTTTAAACTCATGTTGGTTATTTGTTTTTTAGACATTTCATTGTTCTCTTTGCTAAGAAAACAAACTTCAATTGCATGCCTTTTGTTGAAGCCAGGATGCATCCTTTAAACACTCTGTATATTTGTTAGATGATATGCTAGGAAATAGCAAGATTAATACATAGCCATATATGAAGGAAGAATTAATAAATGCAATCACAACACAATAACAAAGGCAGTATGCGGACAATACTCAGTAGCATTAATCACAATAACAGATGCATCATTAACAATAACACTAATGGCAAATCATGGTTAACAATATCAGTGACACATTTATTTATTTCTTTTTCTGTTAAAAAGGGCTATTCTTACACTATCAGGGACTGATATCTAACTATAGGCAAAGTGAACAGGATAGAGAAATCCTAAGTGAATGACCTCCTCTGGTAGAGTTTTTAATTGGAGTCTGGAATGGACACTGCGGTTAAAAAGGGATAATTAGTAAGGCATATAAAATATTGCACAATAACTATAGGAATCATTCAGAGGAGGTTAGAAAAGATTGTGAAGAGAGATTGTTTCACAAGAAACAATGAGAACATATATATGGCTCCCAAATGTGCAACAAAGTCTAGACAATTTAGGATTGCTTGCTTTTAAGTGTTTGCATAGGTATTTTTATACCCCAAGCAGAGACTCCAAAGACATTTTCCTCAGGTAATGGCAAATGTTGGAGGTGTGATGGGAAAAAAAGGTAACTGGAAACGTGTTTTGGGAGTGTAATGAGTTGACAGACTGAAAATTCCATATAAAGTACTTTGTCAGTAATATTGGGTAAGCAAATGGGTATAACTAATTAAATGATTTTTTGAGCTGGGATACAGGATATACATTGACTAGACATAATAAGGCTTTGTTAAATGTAATTCTGGTGGCTGTCAAAAAGGTAATTACTAGAAAATGGAAATCAAAGTCTAAACCAACTTATATGATGTATTGAATATTGCAACAGAGATAAAATAACTGAAAGTAGGATCTTTAGAAAAGGGTAGGAGCAAATTGCATACAAAAATAGAAAGTGTGTGAGCAATACATGCAGAATAATGTTTTAGAGGAGGAGTGCATTTTAAGTAAATGCAGGAATTGATCAATTTATGTAATGTTGAATTGATGATAAATATACAAAAGAATATATGGACGGCACAGTGGTGGTGGATGGTGCAGTGGTGCAGCACTATCGTTATCGCCTCACAGCAAGCGGTTCTCCGGTTCAATTCTCAGCTGGGGTGCCTTCTGTGCAGAGTCTAAATGTCCTCCCAGCATATGCGTGGGTTTCCTCTGTGTATTCCGGTTTCCTCCCTTGTTACAAAGACATGCATCTGGAGCCTTTCTCCCCGGGCCTCTGCTGAAAATTGGCTTAGTTCCAAGTCAGACTTTCCTGGTTAACAAATGTCAAATAAATAATATGTGATGTACAATGTTTGTAACTGAGAATATGTTAATGTGCTTTGTTTTCTACTATATAAATTTATGTTTGCCTGTGTCTTAAGTGATAATTCAATAAATGCATTAAAAATAAAAAAAAAGAAGGGAAAGAAGGACATTTTGGTTACATAGCAGAAGAAGAAAAGAAGGACCCAAACTAGCTAGCGAATGCGAAGTGATCCCTGGTCTTACAGAATGGAACCTAGCCAGAGCTGCTGACACCAAGGACTGGATTTTCATCATTCTTCCATCACATATGGACTGCTTGGCAATGCAACAGGATGATGCGGATCTGCTGGCCTAGCACAATGTACTTGTCTCAGCACAGTCGTATGTTTGTATTAATATAACACTGTCAGTATTCTACTTCACATCACTTTTTATGGAGTCCACATTAAGAAAATCAAAACATAAATTATTAATTAAAAATGTCAAAAAAGGGTGATTGCTAGTAACCAAACAGATAAATGCTCCGTTATGCAAGTAATAAAAATATATCCAGTGCAGTAGAAACTCTAATGAAGCAACCAGGCAAACCATGATACGTTGAGGCCAATAAAAACTGTATTTATTATAGATATCAATGATGAGCGCTTTCGCTAAATAGCTTCTTCAGATCAAAAACACATTTCTAATGGTATACATTCCCTATATATAGAGATTCAGATAGTCTATGACCAATCACTAACATAGCTGAATTAATTCTATTTAAAGCGATAACACAAATAAGCGTCTTGCATATAACGAAATACAACTCTACTTGCTGCACCATCCATGAAATAAAAACAAAAGCATCCAGTTCTTAGGTTCATAGGTTCATACTAGGTTCATAGGTTCATACTAGGCTATTTGCCCTAGGGCATTTATAAGCCTAGCCAGAGTGTGTTTGGCTTTCGCCACCCATTTTAAATTAATTTTGCTATGCCTTTTTTGAGGTTAGTATACTGTGCCTCTGTCTAACAGTGACACAGAAGTGATACCCGGGGTAAACCTACGATCTCCCATCCACTCATCAAGATTCCTCTTGAAGAGAGTCAATGTGGGACTCTGCCTAACCTGGACTGGGATTTTATTCCAGAGTGAAGGGAGCCTCTGGGTTATGAATCTGTCCCTCCAGCGTGTCCTATACTACAATAAATATGTATAAAAAATTAAACTCACAACATTAAACAATATTATACATATAAAATATAAAAAAATATATAAATATATATAGTTTGCCTTAACATACTTTCACTTAATATTCCTACACTTATTCAATAAGGGCTTAATTGTGGCTCTTTCATTCAGCCCACTGCCTCTATCTGCTCTAAGAATGATTATCCAGTTGTTCTCTCTATACTCCGTGTGATTCCTAATATCACCCTCCCAAAGTAAAACTATGTGTATCCCCATATCGTGTGACATGTTTTGCTAGTGCATTGTGCTCAGAGCCTTTTCTGATGTGATAAACATGTTCCCTAATCCTATCCCTAAAAATTCTATTAGTTTTGCCAACATAAAAAGAATGACAGTTTTGGCACTCAGCTAAATATACTAAATTAGGGGTCTTACATGTAGCATTAGCACTTATGATAAATTCTTTCTGGAGGTCAGAATGTGTGAATTTTTCCGATGTATTAATATAAGTGCAAAAATTGCAGCTTCCACACAGGATAGTGGAACCCTCTTTGTTATACTCCCTTCTATTGTGCTGATAACACAATAATCTCTTCAAAGTTTTTCTGTTCTTATACAAGAAGCGTGGCTGTTCACCAACTATCTTTTTGATCTTTTCATCTACTTGTAAAAGGGGCCAGTTTTTACTAAATATTTCTACTAAATGTCTATTATCAGAGGTATAAAACAAAGGGACCTTGAGAGTAACAGACCTATCCGAGTTATTACTTGGTATATTCTCCACTGTTGAACCAAAATATGGTGCTGCTGTATTTTCACTTAACATAGGAATATCATGTAAACTGCTGAAAATCTCTTCCTCCCTATACCCTCTGGCTAGAAGTCTGTCTTTCAAATCATTCAATTCTTCAAGAAAACACTTATCTAAGGGATTCAAGTTCTATGTGTGTCCCTATATTGTGTGACATGTTTTGCTAGTGCATTGTGCTCAGAGCCTTTTCGATGTGATAAACATGTTTCCCTAATCCTATCCCTAAAAATTCTACAGGAACCACAAGTGGTGTTAGAACAACAAGGGGAGAACTTGTATCCCGTAGTTAGGGTTACAAAGTCTCCACTAATGACACAAAAGTTACAACCTGTGGTCCAACCCAAGACTTCTAAAAATTTTGTAAATAAGTCTCCCACACATATTGATATTAACAATATCGGAGAGTGTATTTCTTTTCCCCTACCAGTGAGAACAGACAAAGGAGGGAGACGGACACAGTCGATGAGTCGGGGGCGTCAAAAGCAAAAGCGAAAGCATTCAGGTGAATATACCCCAAACCAAACCCTTAAGAAAATGTGGGGGAAGGGCATGAGTCATTAGTGTGTAACATCTCTTCATATTTGCTTTCACCTGATGAAGAGAATATACTTTTTAAAGGTTTGAATTTTATTCTTACTTGTAAGAGTAAGATGACAGATACTGTCATGGATTTGAAAATTTTCTGTAGGAATGTTATGCTTAGGTTTTTGTATGACAACTCTGATAAACATACTGGACAAGCACCAACAGAATCAACTTATAAGTTTAAGAGCCTAAGTAATTTTGTTCCATTAAATCATCCCTTGATGGATGCATATATGAAACTTACCAAAGATGAATTGTTTAAGTATTATGACAACAACACTGACTTTAGTAGGAAGAAACAGTACAATTTAAGTTACAAGGAGAAAATAGCATTAAGAAATTTACAGGACAATGATTCCATAAAGATAAAGTCTGCTGATAAAGGCTGACTCATCGTAGTTATGGATACATTGCATTATGTTAGGTCCATGGAGAAATTATTATGTGATAAGAAATTTTACAATAGAATTACGGCTAAAGAAGTACATATGATTATTCAACATGTCACCAGCACTTTACTTGATATTTATAGAGGAGGTATCATTACCAAAGAAACTCTGGATTTTTTAGTAGTCAAGAATCCACTTATACCAATAATACACGGTTTGCCGAAGGTTCATAAGAACCCCTCTGATCCACCAATGAGACCGATAGTAGCAGGTGGAGGTTGGCTCACTGAACATCTTTCGGTCTACATAGAGAAACATCTCAGACCAAGTATTAATAGAAATAAATATGTTCTTAAAGACTCAAAACATTTTCTGATAGATCTTCATGAATGTTTAAAAGATGAGGATAACATACAGGAAATATTACTAGTTACACTTGATGTACAATCGCTTTTTACTGTCATACCCAATGAATTGGGGGTACAGTAAGTACATGAATATATTTTAACACATAGTGAACTACCATTGGTACAAGTAGATCTTATTACTCATTTCCTTGAATTGGTCTTGGAAAATAATTTGTTCACTTTTAATGGTGAATTGTTCATTCAACGGGATGGCGTGGCTATGGGGACTCCATGTGCCAATAGCTATGCAAATACATTCTTGGCACATTGGGAAGAAACCATACTTTTTGACTTAGACGAATTCAAGACACATGTAATTTTTTATCGACGTTTTGTCGATGACCTCTTTATGTTATGGAGAGGAAGTTATAAAGAATTAGATGTGTTTTATAATAAAATGAATAATTTAATTGAGTGCCTGAAGTTCACCATGAATAGATCTTTTTCTAGGATTGATAGTTCTTGGCACATTGGGAAGAAACCACACTTTTTTGACTTAGACGAATTCAAGACACATGTAATTTTTTATCGACGTTTTGTCGATGACCTCTTTATGTTATGGAGAGGAAGTTATAAAGAATTAGATGTGTTTTATAATAAAATGAATAATTTAACTGAGTGCCTGAAGTTCACCATGAATAGGTCTTTTTCTAGGATTGAATACTTGGACTTGTATGTAGAGAAATTAGCAAATGGTCTAATTAACACAGGAGTTTTTTGGAAACCATGTTATCGAAATTCTCTCCTGTTGAGATCTAGTATGCATCCCAGGTATATTTTCAAGAATTTAATCAGAGGTCAAGGTGTAAGGGCATCGAGACTGAATCCCTTAGATAAGTGTTTTCTTGAAGAATTGAATGATTTGAAAGACAGACTTCTAGCCAGAGGGTATAGGGAGGAAGAGATTTTCAGCAGTTTACATGATATTCCTATGTTAAGTGAAAATACAGCAGCACCATATTTTGGTTCAACAGTGGAGAATATACCAAGTAATAACTTAGATAGGTCTGTTACTCTCAAGGTCCCTTTGTTTTATACCTCTGATAATAGACATTTAGTAGAAATATTTAGTAAAACCTGGCCCATTTTACAAGTAGATAAAAAGATAGTTGGTGAACAGCCACGCTTCTTGTATAAGAACAGAAAAACTTTGAAGAGATTATTGTGTTATCAGCACAATAGAAGGGAGTATAACAAAGAGGGTTCCACTATCCTGTGTGGAAGCTGCAATTTTTGCACTTATATTAATACATCGGAAAAATTCACACATTCTGACCTCCAGAAAGAATTTATCATAAGTGCTAATGCTACATGTAAGACCCCTAATTTAGTATATTTAGCTGAGTGCCAAAACTGTCATTCTTTTTATGTTGGCAAAACTAATAGAATTTTTAGGGATAGGATTAGGGAACATGTTTATCACATCAGAAAAGGCTCTGAGCACAATGCACTAGCAAAACATGTCACACGATATGGGGACACACATAGTTTTACTTTGGGAGGGTGATATTAGGAATCACACGGAGTATAGAGAGAACAACTGGATAATCATTCTTAGAGCAGATAGAGGCAGTGGGCTGAATAAAAGAGCCACAATTAAGCCCTTATTGAATAAGCGTAGGAATATTAAGTGAAAGTATGTTAAGGCAAACTATATATATATATTTTATATGTATAATATTGTTTTATGTTGTGAGTTTAATTTTTTATACATATTTATTGTATTATATGTTCAAGAACTGGATGCTTTTGTTTTTGTTTTTATCTCATGGATGGTGCAGCAAATAGATTTGTATTTCATTATATGGAAGACGCTTATTTGTGATATTGCTTTAAATAGAATTAATTCAGCTATGTTAGTGATTGGTCATAGACTATTTGAATCTCTATATATAGGGAATGTGTACCATTAGAAATGTGTTTTTGATCTGAAGAAGCTATTTAGCGAAAGCGCTCATCATTGATATCTATAATAAATACAGTTTTTATTGGCCTCAACGTAGCATGGTTTGCCTGGTTGCTTCTTTAGAGTTTCTACTGCATTGGAAAAATTATTAATTGTCTTGTGTATACTACTAATGTTTAATCTCATATTGTCCCTGAAAGAGAAGATATCATAAAATGGTTCAGTGTGCACCATTTTATGCATTTCTTGCTCTTTCTAGCATTTTTTCTGGGGCCTGCTATTCTCAGCTGTTTGTGTTTCCAGAAAAATAATATAATTGTTTTTTAAACAACTTCTAATGCAATCTGTATGAAAGTTACTCATTTAGGTATTTCCAACTCTTATTCTTTAACAAGTCATATTGGCTTCATAGGTTCATAGGTTCATAGGTTCATAGATAGGTACAAGGCTATTGGCCCTAGGGCCTATACAAGCCTAGCCAAAAGGGTACCCTGGCTTTTCCCACCCAAGAAAATTATTTTCCTGTGTCCCTGTCGAGCAGAGCCACAGAAGTGATCCCCGGGGTGAATTTCCTATTTCCCATCCAATCATCAAGATTTTTCTTGAAGAGTACTAATGAGGAGCTTTGATTGATACAGATAGGTAGTTTATTCCAGAGTATGGGAAGTCTCTGGGACAGGAATCATGCTATAAATTATGTAAACTGTGATCTTGTGAAATGTAATTATCTTAAGCATTTCTCTTATCTCATCAGTGGTGATAGATGTAGTTAGTGGAAAATAAGCTCTGCACGTTAGAGAATAACACTTTAAGCTATATTTATTCCTTCCCTACATGATCCACATATCATGATACCAACAAAGTTGTGTCAAACCTCTGGTATATAAATGTTAAGAAATGACAGATGTTTAAACACAAATAAGATATGTGGAAAGTGTGCATTAACTGGTAGTCGCATACCTTGTTGAACTGAAATTTAGTGTCACTTTGTTAAAAGGTTTTAGTTAAAGCAGATTTCTTGTCTGATCACTGCTTTCAGTAACAAATGGAGATCTGTTTCAAAGCACTGTCTTGATGTGGCATATAGTTTTCTTGGGAAGAGTATGCAGAGTGAAATGTAACAACCTTAGAGCTAGCTCCCTAAGGTGAGGAACAACAAAGTGCTGCCTCCTCCACCCATAGAAACACAATCCTGCATTTTGTTTTGCAGTCTAAGGTAAAGAGAGCTATTTTCATACAATCAGCTTTCTACAGCTGAGATTTAATGTATCCCTTATTAACAAAACACCTTACTATCATATTAATTTTGAATGTATATTCTCTTGTAAATATATAATTTCTATGCATTTGCAATGACCTGTATTACAAAATACCAATCACCATCATGCTTTACAACAAAATGTATTTTTCTAACATGACTACTCTTCAAAAAATGTGTTATAGTGATAAACATCTGTGTTGCCTTCTACTTATTGACATGTATATTTAAAAAAATATATAATCTCATTGTCTTGTAAAATGTACAATATTGTTACCCAGAACCTTTTCCCTACAAAATTAAGAAAAATTGTAGTTCTTTTAAAAGCCCAGACATCTTTGGAGCTTGCTGTTCAAGTACATTTTATATGTTTGTCTAATTAAGACAGATATTTGAGTACAACATTTTTGTTTTACATCAGACTTTGCCAAGTCCTGCTATGAACAGTCTTACCTTTCATGCATTCTGACATATACTGAACAACTGGTGCATACAAAATTACAACATGACTCAGAACAGTATGTCAGAATATCTGTTGATAATACTATCTGAAATGAAACATAATCATGTTCTTAGGAGAAATCATCACGCAAGAATCAAAAATGATGCATTGTATTCACTGAGTTACTTACGAACGTATGTCTTTATCTGTAATCTAGATGAGACAGGTAAAATTCCAAAGTGTATAGCTTTTTTTTTCTGACTATTTTATATCTGATTAATCTACAATATTGCAGTGTCTGTGCTTAGCTTAGAAGTGTTATTTTGATTTAAAAAAAAACGTTAAAAATCTTCTATTTCCTAAATAAAAGGTTTACATGTGGCGATGCTTTACCTGGAAGTGATTCGGCAACTGGCATTAGGTACTGGTTGACAGTGCATGTCAGTTCAACAGTTCACTACCAAACCATGCTTGACCTAGGTTTTTGAAACAAGAGAAATAAAACCCTTTAATTCAAAGTCTTCAGATCTTGAGAGGTGTAAGTCATGAGTGACAACATTAATTGATGAACATTTTAAGTGGGATTTATTTCAAAGTGGGGAGGGAGGTGATGACCTGACAGCTTGACCAAAGCTGTTCACAATTGCACTGAACTCAGAATCAAACATAAGTTCATAATTGTTCCTTATGAAACACCACAGGAGTCTGGGGAATTTAATCTCACTTTCTTGGTGAGAATGTTAGTGTAAGTGCACATGAGAGACAAAGATCTTGGGATTGGCCAAATTTAAAATACTAGAACAATATATTTTCTTTCCCCAGGTTAACTTCTTTCACAAAGCCTCTGCTTTTTAATGTCAGAGTGTGCACATATCCGATAGTCTGCTTTCATTGAAATAAACATTTCTGATTAATGAAAAAGTAACATTACCAGGTTAGAAGTGGTCACCAGATACCTTTCCTGTCACTCACAGGTGGCTCTGCATAGAAACAAATTTCAGTAATACTCATTGTAAATAATTCTGTACCCTAACAATATACAATCTTGCTTTTTTCTACTAATAAAGCTATTCTTAAAATTTACAGAAAGTTATTTTATTTAACAAGTCTTTAAATTCTCATAACTTCCTATTTTCATTCACTTATCTTTTGAATTTATTTGTGTTTGCATATCATTGTATTTGTTGACATTACAGCATGTACAAACCCATGAGCTCACATCATGGAATGTCAGTTCCAAGAAGAAGACAACTTACAAATGACTTCTTGTTACCCACCCACACATGTAGCATATGTAATGTCTGTCAAAATTCTCAATAAAGACTTAAAAAATATATACATTTGGTTGGGGTTTGTATAATGCTTAAGGTGTTTACCTCCCAGTCACAAGGTATATGGTATGACTCTTGGCAAGAATGGCTAGGCTCCAAAATGCCCCTTGGGGTCATTAGTCTTGTACTCACCTAAGTGCATAAAGTTATGGTTTGAGGGTTGGTATAATGGTTAAGGTACCAAAAGCAGTCACCCTGGCAGCAACAGAGCCAATAAAGAAAAAACTCACCGAAGTGTAATAAAATCCTCAGTTTCATACCTAGTAAAAATTCCACAAATAGTGAACAGATTTAGCACTTTCGTTTGCTATCCTGGAAAATTCATTAGAGTCACATCCATTATGAACAGAGACATTTAAAAACTCTCAAAATTGCTGACATTGGTTCCTCATTTAAAACAAAGTGACCAATCGCAATAATGATAATCAATGAGCAGTACTTTAAACAAAGAAATACTTTAACAAGCCAAAACTTCTCACGTAACAAATAATACCATAAAACATTCCTAATACTTTAATGCTCTTAGTTACAGTGCAATAACCAGGGAGTAATGATCATTTAACCTGGCTTCCCAATCTCTTCCCTTCTGCTGGGGTATAACCTGTTCAAGAACCCAAAATCTAAAATTAGCATAACTACACCTACTAGAATGCCTAAATAAGGCATTGGTTTCTTTAATCCTATTAATTTCTTATAAATGCTCATAGATCCTTTGTTTTAGACTATGTTCGGTCTTTCTAACATAAAATGAAAAATAATATAAACAAAAGCCAGGTAAACAACCTCAACAGTTAAAATAACCTGTTGTTGAAAATTTCACGTTTAAACAAGGTAAACTTAACTCTGCAGTACTGGCAAAGACACACATCAATAATATCACAGCATTTTTGGTTTTTACCCATGAAGCTGGGATTTTTGAGACACATTTTTAGATGTAAGAATCTCAAAAGATATTAATAATAAGAGGTTTCCAGATTACATAGGGAAAAAAAACATTTTTCAAAATCATATTTACGCTTTAACAGCAATCATCCTTATTTTCTAAAGAGAAATATTGTGAAGGGCCAGATGGTGCGAGCAGCCTGCATGACTTCCCTAAAGGATGATTTAGTGAATGAGTTAAATTACTTTCATCCCACACTTAAATGTCCCTTTCCTGGATCTGTCCTAGGGGCTGAGGTTAGTAGATGACAAACCATTTTCAAAATTATTTTTCAGGTTTATACCTCTTTTAAAACTAAATTTTAATTGTCTAGTAAACACCTTCAAACTATTTGGCATTCTGGCAAAAAGCTTCCAATATTTAGTAATAATATTCTGAACTTTCTTGGTGTCCTGATTGTACCTTAAAACTAAATATGGATCTGTATCCTTCACTTCACCAAATTCAACATGCTTGTAAACTCTCAATGTAATTTAACTCATTCACTAAATGCCTTACCTTCATTCACAGCCCTGGTGTCTGATTCAAAGAAGTCAACCAGGTAGAGAGGCATGAAAGCAACCCATGCAGAGGTCACCCAGATTTGAACCAGGAACCTCTTGAGCTGCAGTTAAATGCTCTACCACTGAACTATACCCCCATTCCATGTAACAAATAATACCATAAAACACTCCTAATACTTTAATGCCCTTAGTTTCAGTGCAGGAACCAGGGAGTAATGATCGTTTAGACCGGAACTTACACAGGCATCTAAACGTAGTTGCCAAATAAGTTCCTGGTACTCCAACCTGGTTTCCCAATCTCCTCCCCTCTCCTGGGGTTTAACTTGTTCAAGAACTCAAAATCTAAAATGAGCATAATTGCACCTACTGGAATGCCTAAATAAGGAATTGGTTTCTTTACACCTGTTAATTTCTTATAAATGCTCGTAGATTCTTTGTTTCAGACTGTGTTCGGTCTTTCCAATGTAAAATGAAAAACAATATAAACAATAAGCCAGGTAAACAACCCCTTTAGAATAGCAGTTAAAATAACTTGTTGTTGGAAATTTCACTTTTAAACTTAGTAAACTTAACTCCATAGTATTGGCAATGAAAGGACACTGGGGACACATCCCACACTTAAATACCCCTTTTCTGATCTATCTGGGGTCTGGGATTGATAGATGACAACCCATTTTTAAAAATATTTTTCAGGTTTACACCTGTTTTAAAACTAAATTTTAATGGTCTAGTAAACACATTCAAACTATTTGGCATGCTGGCAAAAGCTTCCAATACTTAGTAATAATATTCTGAAGTTTCTTGATGTCCTGATTGTACCTAAAACTCACTTCACCAAATTCAACATGCTTGTGCCTGTTACTAGGGAAGGACACCCTATTGACATCTCCACTCATAGAGCTCATTAACAGAATGGGAGGGGGGGTTGAAAGTACATTTCTTACATAAACTACCAGAAGGAGACTTGGCCAAAACCTTACTCAAGATTACATCCAGGTTTAATTTCCAAGTGAACATCTTGACATCTAATAAGATATCAGATAGGACTACCCTTTCTCAAAGGAATGTAGGTAAGTCCTTTTTGAAATAAACTAAAATGTATTGTATTGATATCTAAATCACTATAACTGAAAACATGAAAACTGTCAAATGTGAAAACACATCCTTCCTTCTGTAAACCATTGTTAACCAATAAAATCTGCTCATTAAATTATAGATTGGCTCCACTGATTCCATTAACTGAGCGAGTGAAATGTAGCAACCATAGAGCTAGTTCCCTAAGCTGAGATACAAAAAGTGCTGCCTCCTCCACCCATACAAACTCAATGCCGCATTTTATTTTGCAGTCTAAGGCAAAGAAACTATTTTCACACAATCAGCTTTCTACAGCTGAGATTTAATGTATCCCTTATTAACAAAACACCTTACTATCATATTAATTTTGAATGTGTATTCCCTTATAAATATATAATGTCTATGCATTTGCAGTGAGCTGTATTAAAAAACACCAATCATAATCATGCTTTACAAAAAAATGTCTTTTTCTAACATGATCACTCTCCAAAAAAATGTGTTATAATGATAAACAGCTGTGTTGCTTTCTACTTATTGGCATTTATATTTAAAATATATATAATCTCATTGTCTTGTAAAATGCACAATATTGTTACCAGAGCCTTTTCCCTACAATACCAAGAAAATATTGTAATTCTTTTAAAAGCCCAGACATCTTTGGAGCTTGCTATTCAAGTAAATGATATATATTTGTCTAATAAAGACAGATATTTGAGTACAACATTTCTGTTTTACATCAGACTTTGCCAAGTCCTGCTATGAACAGCCTTACCTTTCATGCATTCTGACATATACTGAACAACCGGTGCATACAAAATTACAGCATGACTCAGAACACTATCTCAGAATATCTGTTGATAAAACTATCTGAAATGAAACATAATCATGCTCTTAGGAGAAATCATCACGCAAGAATAAAAAATGATGCATTGTATTCACTGAGTTACTTACGAATGCATGTCTTTATCTGTAATCTAGATGAGACAGGTACAATTCCAAAGTGTATAATTTTTTTATTTGATTATTTTATATCTGATTAATCTACAATATTGCAGTATCTGTTCTTAATTTATAAGTGTTATTTTGATTAAAAAAACATTAACAATCTTCTACTTCCTAAATAAAAGGTTTACATTGTGGCGATGCTTTACCTGGAAGTGATTCGGCAACCGGCATTAGGTACTGGTTGACAGTGCATGTCAGTTCAACAGTTCACTACCAAACCATGCTTGACCTAGGTTTTTGAAATGAGAAATAAAACCCCTTTAATCAGAAGTCCTCAGACCTGGATAATTGTAAGACATGAGTGATTACATTAATTGACAAGCATTTTAAGTAGGATTTATTTCAAAATGGGGAGGGAGATGATGACCTGACAGCTTGACCAAAGGTATGCACAATTGCACTGAGCTCAGAATCAAACACAAGTTCATAATTGCTCCTTATTAAACACCACAGGAGTCTGGGGAATTTAATGTCACTTTCTTGGTGAGAACGTTAGTGTAAGTGTACATGAGAGGCAAAGATCGTGGGATTGGCCAAATGTTAAAACAAAAGAAAAATAGCTTTTCTTTCCCCAGGTTAACCTCTTTCAAAAAGCCTTTGCTTTTTAATGTCAGAGTGTGCACATATCCCATAGTCTGCCTTCACTGAAGTAAACATTTCTGGTAAATGAAAAAGTAACATTACCATTTTAGATGTGGTCGCCAGATACTTTTCTCTGTCACTCACAGGTGGTTTTGCATAGAAGAAAATATCAGCAAGCAAGTACTCACTGTATATAACTCTGTACCCTAACAATTTTACAAGCTTGTTTTTTTTTCTACTAATTAAGCTATTCTTAAAAAAATTGACAGAAAAATATTTTATTCAACAGGTCTTTAAATTCTCATAACTTTCTATTCTCATTGTGGGGTGTATCTTTTGAAATCTTTTGAATTTATTTGTGTTTGCATATCATTGTATTTGTTGACATTACACCATGTACTAACCCATGAGCTCACATCATGGAATGTCAGTTCCAAGAAGATGACAACTTACAAATGTCTTCTTGTTACCTGCCCACACATGTAGCATATGTAATGTCTGTCAAAATTCTCAATAAAGACTTAAAAACGATAGACATTCGGTTGGCGTTTGTATAATGCTTAAGGTGTTTACCTCCCACTCACAAGGTATATGATCTGACTCTTGACAAGAATGGCTAGGCTCCAAAAGTCTTGTACTCACCTTAAGTGCATAAAGTTATGGTTTGCAGGCTGGTATAATGGTTAAGGTGTTTACTTCACAGACACAAGGTACAGGGCTTGATTCTAACTTTTAATAGAGAACTTGGCTAGGGTTAAAATGGCCCCCAAGCTTGCCTAATATCAACCTCCATAAAATTTTTACTGTGTGGTATATTATGGTTTTATCACAGTGGTCCACAGTAATTAGTTCAGCTTTGTAAAAAAATACCTTGAAGACAACAGGAATAGAAATGGAAGAATGAGTGAAATTATCTCATTTATTTCATAGAGTATCATAATAATTATAATATGCTTACTACTGATAAAACAAACCTAGGATATTAGTAGAACAAATAGTGAATAGTAGCAGTATTTAATAAACTTTTTGAACTTAAACTACTTGAATTATAATGGCCTTTTGATTCTATCATTGCTTATCCCTGTTACATTAAGTTTTGCAAGTTTCAATAAGAAATGTTTGCATCTTTGAATACATGGATCCCTACTTCCTCTGTTTCTGTGAAAGGAAAAGTATTGTAAAACTAAACTTTGGCATTCAGAGACATACCTATTGTGATCTGTCTCCGGAGATGCAGTGGAAAATGAAAACATTAACTAGAGATAAAAAAAATACCAAAAAAAAAGAACAGAAAAAGAAAATAAAGGTTAGTACCTTGTAGAATGACGCAGCCTGAAGCCAGTTATCAACTGACTAGGAGAAATTGCATGGTGCAAGTAACCGCAAGTAAAAAAACACCAGTGAAAATGGCAGGTCCAGCAAAGAGAGAGAGAGAAACAGAGACATTTCCACAATTATGACCAGAAATGACAAGGAGAAGCTAGGCAAGAAATGATTATGTCTTTCTTTGAATGTTAAAAGTGGTGAAATGGGCATATAGGAAAACAGGAATGGAGTGCAATAAGCAGATGAACATACACAGGGAAACAAGGTAGGTAAGAAGAGGAGCTGGATGCAGAGGAAGCATATCATTTTTTTATAGGGACAATCAGATCCTTTTTTTCTGTTTTATGGAGTTGGGAAACCGGTGAAGGATGTAAAACTAACTCAATGGATGTAAAGAGAGGTGTTTAGAAGCAGATGCACACAAGCATAAAACAAGAGTCAAAGACCGATGGGAAAGGTGCTGACTCACTTGGAGGTGACAGCTGAAATACAAACAAATAGACAAAGGGAGGATATCGATGATGGAGAAGACTAGGCAAACAAGAAAGGGGAATGCCAGGACAGCGGATGGGGAGACTGTAGCCCTCCTTTATCCACACTGTCTGGGCTAGACACAGGGAGAGATCAGTTAGCATGCTGACTACCCACCCTACTGGGCCTACCCGAGATTGTGAAGGCAGAATCAGGCTCTCCTGTGACTCTGAAAGCCACACAAAGTACCTTTCCAAGTGGCTGATGTGAGCTTTCAGCTGACAGTCTACTAACTGCCAGCACTCTGCCAACTGTCTCCACATTACAAATTGCACACCCCTGACAGTGCGGTGAATAACAGCACTCCCCTTCAATGAGCCACTGCAAGGGACTGCAGGTGAGACAACCTAGCTGCTCCTAGTGGGGGGTCCTGGCTGAGCATGTGCCATTGGCACAGGTGTGGAAGATGCAATTGACAATGATAACATAACTAGAGAGAGAGAAAAATAAAATGCCAAAAAAAAGAAAGAAATGAAAAAGAACTTAAAATATAGTACCAAAGGGGAGGAGAGAAAACAAACATTACTATTACATATGTGACATATTAAGTATCGGAGCAGCACATATAAGTATTACAAAAGCATGAGACATGGTACTATAATTTGTCAGAAACTAATGCCCACCTGCATCATCACTTGGCCCTGTTACAATTTCAGATGTGTGCAGTGTCACACTTCTGATTATATTGACTGTGTGTGTGTGTGTGTGTGTGTGTGTGTGTGTGTGTGTGTGTGTGTGTGTGTGTGTGTGTGTGTGTGTGAGTGCATGCATGCTCGTGTGTGTGTGTGTGTGTGTGTGTGTGTGTGTGTGTGTGTGTGTGTGTGTGTGTGTGTGTGTGTGTGTGTAGACGTGTACAGTGAGGAGTGGTCAAGGTAGTCTTGTGCACAAAATTTTGTAGCCTCTTTTAGGCGTATTATGCTTGTGGATCCCCTGCAAGCACCCTACAAGCACCCTACATGACAGCATACCCACCAGCATACATAACAATTGATACAAGCAGGGATACGTATGTGGAATGTATTATCATCAGTGACATCTGTCAGACTGAATCATGGGAACATTATTGTCCATGGGGACCCACATAACAATTAGTTTTGGGCCACAACATAACAACAAAGTAAAACTGCAAACCCTGCAGAAAACTGCTACTCACAGTAACTGTCAATCCATGACAGAACACATGCACGTCCTTCCACTCAACACTTACACAACCATCACCACCCCACCAAAAAAAACAATTATACCCTGCCTTATCCAGTGTACTCAGTTGCTGGATGCAACTAAACTTACCAGACCACTAATCATGATATCACTATAGCTGGGCAGATGGCACTATATCATTAGAAGAAATTGCCAGTGTAAACTATGCCTGTATCATGTGTCCTATCTGTGGGTATGTGAAGAACATGGCCTGCAAGTTCAATGCTTTGTTTTCCTGTCCTAACAGGTGTAACCTCATTAAGATATTATATTTATAAATGTCATAACTGTCAGTTAACTTCATGTTTGAATACGATGAATGTCTTCAGAAGACAGGTACAATTGCTTCCACTTGTTATATGTAAGAGGCAGTAAGCTAACTAAATACTAACATGTATGCAGGTACACACTCTAGCAGTATGCACACGTAACCAGAAGTTGTATAATGAATGCTACCAAATATACAAAAATTCATGTGCACCCGAGAGCCACTCAACTCTCCTCTAGTAAAGGACGATGTTCCCTAAGACTTCATCCAGAGTCGCAAAAGAATGAAAAACATAAAAAGATATGAAATTAGACATCCAATGTTAGCATATAATAATTACAAGACAGATTACATGACAGTCAAGTAATAATAGAACTTATAATACATCTCGGGGGCCCTTGTTCTGATCTCTTATTCCCACCGGTTAAGAAGGTCAGGATGACATCTCCACAGGTCACTGTAGTGGTGCCACTACTACGCCCCAAAGCAGGATATGCCAGTGGTATCTGTCACTGCCCTGTCAATATTGTGCCATGCATCTATTTTATACTGAGGACCCTCACAGGAGTCCCTATTCAGGTGTCCCTGGTGGGTTCTATGCTGCAGGTAGAGAAAAGTCCTACTTTGTTTGATGTACCACCTAGGAGCCCTGCCTAGATTACTGCATTTTGAAGTCATACCCATTTACCAGGTAGCATTCTAGGGAAACACGGTCGCCCTTTTGTGGTCACACTTGTTCAACTTGTGAGCACATAATGCACAAGACTTGACAGCAAGTTAGTGCAACCAGTCTTTGTGCCACCATTGCGTAGTGCACACAAAGATGATGTTGCATCCTGGAGCTAGGATGTGAACACTGACATGGAATGTGTGTACTAACTTTATGCTGCTTAATTATGATAACAGTTGTGCTCTTTAAAGCTTCTGTGGAATACAAATGTAAAATAAATTTCCCAATATCCCCGTAGGGATCATTGACCCACCAATATATCTCACTGTGCTTTAGAGGTACTCTGCCAAGTATAGCAAGTGTAATTAACCCATCATAACCTAGTGTAACACCAGTTCTCAAGATGTGGCTTAAGAGTAGCTCCAATCTTTCCTAGCAGTGTGCAGCTCTACTCTGAACAGCACTGTTTCCATTACCTTATATAGCAACTTCAGTTATCACCTCCATAACTCTTAGGTTCTACTTCCCCCTTCATCCCACATTAGTAAGCACATGGAGCCATGAACTTGCACTTTCCAACTGTCTCTGTTAGCAGATTGGTTGAAATGGGTATCCTGAGACAATGTAGCATTTGTCTCACATTTACTGACAACCACCTAAAAATTAGGCTGACACAGTGTATCAGAGATTTAGCTATGTAGTGTTATTGGAGGTAAAGCTCTTACATAAAGCCACTACAAATAGCAAACAGGCTGCCAGTAACACACAGCACCACACTATGCCCATCATTCACAATATGAGACAAGCACATAGACCTTCATATGCTGAGCATCTTCAATGTAACCTATCTAAATAAAGGCTTCCCAAATGTAACCTAAGATATAAATACCCTTAGCAATATCAAAACACTTAGCTCAGGCAGCACCCACCATGAAACATGCATCTAAGGTTCTCAGTGTCTCAGATAAAAAGCCAATAAGATAAACCTTTATACAATCCAACATACTAGTCAAAGGTGACTCCATAGCAAGTTACACTGATGTACCCCTCACCAGGCTGAGTAAGGAGAGGATCATGGGTAGTTGCCTACTGGGTGCCAGAAGTTTCTGCATCACATATGCACTCAGGTCCTTGCACCACAAGTACACAGATGACACAGTCATAGTACACATGGGAGTAAATGACATCAGAAATTGCATCCTGGCCTATATAAAGAGAGACATCATGGAGGTCTTGGAATATGTGACCAAGGCAAGTATGAATCTAGCCTTGAGCAGCATTTTACCATCACAAAGAATGATACCATAATACCAATAAAAGATTACTGACTTCAATAAGTGGCTTAGTTTCTGGTGAAATTCAAGGATGGCTCCAATGTGGCTCACTACTGAAATGTCAGTGCTCATATTGCTATGTCCCAACAGAGCAATAAAAAGACCAAAATTGCAGAAGAGTAAATCTTGAACATCATCCTCCTCCTTCTAGCGTGTTCTTTTTGGGGGAGGTAAGCCCACCATATCCCCTTAACTTATATATACCAGCTCAAAGATCTCCATACCTCAGAGAAAAATGAATATTCTAAGAAATGGCCATCTTGTAGTTGGTATATACAAGTCCAATTTTTGGGGTATTCAGGCTCTATATTTCAGTACTCGCTCACATGAGTCCTGACATTTTAAATGGATACCCTCCGATATACGTCAGCCTGGAGGGAGATGATAGGCATTCCTAACTGCTTGAATAGGAAAAGCCTGCACCTATTTCCATAAGGCTTTCGTACATTGAATAAATCCTTGACCACCCCGTAGTGCCTTTTTTGAGGTAATTTCAGTCTTCAAAAATGAAAATGAAATCTAAATAAAATCATGGAACTGCTGCTCAATGCTAGCAGCCTCAACAAAAAACTCCATTCCTTACAGGCACTTCTTACCCTGGAATGAATTAATATATGCATCACCATGAAGACCTGTTTCAAGACAATTGAGAGCACCATATCAGTGCAAGGTTTCAACGTGTCCCATATGTTCAGCCCCACTGCACTAGATGAAGGCACTAAATGCAGCAGTTTCTCTATATTCATAAAACAAAATATCACCCCATGCTATTAGACAGGATAATGACCTGGAACTCCTCCATGTCCAACTTGCCATTAAGAAAATCCATTAATCACATCATGGCTAACTGTAGGATCCCTGCTATACCCCCTCACTCCATACCTCCTAACTGACTTGTATGGTGTCCCTATGCATTTGGTCAAGAAGCATTCTACTAAGGGACTTCAACTGCCCCTCTATCAACTAGGAGACTTATACATCTCCTAGCATGTATGCCCAGAGATTTCTTGACTTCATAAAAACAAATCCTCTGGACCATTTAGTCTGTACCCTAACTACAAAGGACAAAATCCTGAACTTGGTCCTCACCAATATGGGACAGCTCTGCTCGCCATCAGTTGTAACTCCTCTTTTACTTGTCAAATCAGACCATAAATCTATCACATTCACATAAGACTTGAAGTAGGAAGCATATTTAAATACCTTGGTATTCAGAGATCATGCATAGGCTAATCTACAAAAACTGAGAAAAGATCTAGCTAAATTCAACATCCCCCTCCAACCTAATGTCTTCATACACTCTCCACCTTCTATAGAGGTGCAATAGAGAGCATCCTCACATGCAGCTTCACAGTGTGGTTTGGAAGCTGCACAGTTACAGAAAGGAAGGTGCTACAAAGAGTGGTGAGCATTGCAGAGAAGGTAACAGGTTCTGGTCTTCCATTGATACAATATCTTTATTCTGCAAAAGCATCCAAAAGGCCACCAAAATAATGCAGGACAACACGCATCCTGCACATGGACTGTTTAAGCATCTGGCATCAGGCAGGAGATATCACAGCATCCTCTGCAGGACTACAAGATTCAATAACAGTTTCTACCCTGCAGTGATTAGACTTCAGAACTTGAGCACTAGTCCCAGGGGTCTGGACCCATAATAAGTCCATTTTTATTTATTTGTGCAATATATGCTGTGATGCCACAGCACTGGCCCAGTAATCAAGGAGCCTCAATACTCACCACTGGCAACAGTGGTGAACTTACACACTGGGAGGATGACAAGTGCACACACACAGTAAAGTGCAATTTCCCTTAATGGCACCCAGAGATCACAGTCAGTCTGGGGCTGATTTTTCTGGCTTTCTCCAGATCCCCAGTAGTAGAGATCTCAGCTGAGTGGCCAAGCTAAGACCTCCAGCACCCTCTCTGTCCAACCAGTGCTAAATATCCATGCCCAAGTAGCTAACATACATACACTTTGAAATTTGATTTATACACAAACACACATACACGCACACACGCACACACACACACGCACACACACACACACACACACACACACACACACACACACCTGGGAAAGGCTGACACAGGTTTACTAGCTATGCCCCCTTCTGCCCACACTATAAGGTAGCTTTCACTGCCATCAGCCAACTCCTTATCAGCTACTTTAAGGCTCTTAGCAAAGGGTGTCCAATCTTAATGTGTAATGTTACTATTAATCAAAATGGTAGTTTGGCCAACAGTCAGGCTATACGCGTGGTCTGTATATTGTCAACAAATAGATATGCAAGTACGCTAAGAGCTTAAATATGTCTCACAGATATCAGCCACAATGATAGGTTTGAATATGTTTAATAATAAATAATAAATAACAAAACAATATTCAGTAAGTAATCAGTTACATCAGAATTCAAAATCACAGGAAATATTTGAAACAACATTGCAGGACAGTCTCAAATAAATAAAGAAAACATCTAAGCTATACTTTACTATATTCCCGCCTGAAACTAAAAGAATTACTATGCCCTAAAGACGTACTTACAGAACAACAAGCAGGCAGAATTGGTGCGTGGATATTCTTGTTAGGTCAAAGACCAAATACAAAATGCCCTGTCTCTCTCTCTCTCTCTCTCTCTCTATCTCAGAGAGTTCTTAAATTAATATTTCAGATATTACTGCTGGGATACTTGCAGCATGACATCACTTTTTGTCACCTGACTTCAGTTCCCAGGCTAAACCCCCATTGTTAGAAACTACTAGCATTTAAAATCTCCCTGTGGAAACACATAAACAAAGACCTTCTTAGATCTTTTGTCAAATGGTGGAAGTCATAAAATAATTTACATTCCTCCACATGTAAAGACAATACAAGAAACTTCTAGTTCTAGACATCAATAAATACCATTTCATGCATTGAAACTAACTTTTATAGCACAATCATAAAACCATTTAATTTCAACTATTTTCTTGAAGTTTTGCAAGTTAACCCGCTATCTTCCAGTTCCCACTGTTAAAATTTATACATTTACACATGTACAATAGTTTATATACATTTCTACTCTAATCCAGCAGGGCATGCTGTGGTCAAACATCCAGGCTCAGCACTGTACAAACCCTGTTCAACACACACTTCTGTCCCAGCAGTTTAATATACACATAACATACACTAGAAACTACTAGCATTTAAAATCTCCCGGTGAAAACACATAAACAAAGACCTTCTTAGATCTTTTGTCAAATGGTGGAAGTCGTAAAATAATTTACATTCCTCCACATGTAAAGACAATACAAGAAACTTCTAGTTCTAGACATCATGTCTCCTTGCTGCATTGAAACTAACTTTTATAGCACAATCATAAAACCATTTAATTTCAACTATTTTCTTGAAGTTTTGCAAGTTAACCCGCTATCTTCCAGTTCCCACTGTTAAAATATATACATTTACACATGTACAATAGTTTATATACATTTCTACTCTAATCCAGCAGGGCATGCTGTGGTCAAACATCCAGGCTCAGCACTGTACAAACCCTGTTCAACACACACTTCTGTCCCAGCAGTTTAATATACACATAACATACAGTTCTATTACATTTATAAGACAAGCATATGAATGCATTTGTAAGACAAGCATATGAATCATGTTGATATTCACAAATGACATATGATTATTTACAAAATTCCAGATAGCTGGGCTGGCGGTATCTCCTTCTGTTACATTTCTATATCAAACATATTAATATTCACAAATGACATATAATTATTTACAAAATTCCTGCTAGCTGGGCTGGCAGTTATTTCTCTTTGTCACATATACTTACATATATCCCAAGTAAGTGCAATATGTATTTATTATATCCATAGTCAGTATTATTTAACTCAGTCAAGTGCAGTATTAGACAAATAACTTAGGCATTTTAATCTGTAGTGTGTTTTGTTTTACTTTAAATAGGGTAGTTAATTTAACTCAGGGGAGGGTATTATTTTTGTTTATAAGTGTTGGTAAATGTCTCTACTCTTGCTTGCATGTATTGGAAGTAGTATTGTATTTGTTAGTTATGCTTATTCCTCTACTTGTATGTGTTCTTTCACTTTCCTTTGTAATCTCAAGAATTGAGCTGATGCACAAAATTTCATTTAGGCTACACGTGTGTAGTTTTAAATGAATATAAAGTTTACTTTGACTTTGACATAATGACCTCACTGCATATACAGAATCCTTTATTGTCAAATTCTACTCAGATGTGAATTATTGCATAGATGAATCTGTCCCCCTCAGAAGCAACTACAAAGCAAAATTTAAAAACAACCCCATATGGAATGTTAGAACCCAAATATAAACAGATTATACAATAAAAGAAAAAAAATCATTGCACACAATACTAAATATAACAATCAATATGTCAAAAATGCACTTGTTAAACTTAACAGGAAATTCCGGTCCCTGATCAAATCAAGAAAAGCTAGATATGAGATAAAAATAACCATCCAGTCAAAAGACAACCATAAAGCCTTCTGTAACTATGTTACAAACCTCAGAAACAATGTCCAGAACTGCACAAAGCTAGTGGCAAACTATATCACATACTCAGACCCTGAAAGCGTAGTCTTCTAGTGGATAAGTTTAGTTCTTTCTTCACACTCCTCTATCCCCCTACATTCACATACTCACATCTGCACCTACTCCATTAAATCTCCAAAGAACAAGTCCTCAAAGCTTCCAGGTCCAAGAACACTGCTTCTGTGGGGCCAAATATACCACACTGCCTCTTGACCAGACTGAAGCAGAACCTGTCAAACCCCTAGAGAGGTAATTCAATAGCAGTCAAAAAGCGTTGCACCAGATGAAAGAAGAACAGCAATAATCATCCCCCTGCACAAGGTTGGGGCTTCAATGTACACAGATAATTAATGACCTAAAAGTCTGACCAACCTCATCTATAATGCTATGGAGAAAATAATTATGGAAATAATAAGGACATAGATAACCTACAAACTCTTGATCCAAGCCAGTTCATTTTTGTCAAGGGTAGATCCTGCCTGCTTAACCCATTTAACTTCTCTAAGATGGTTATATAAGCGGGTCTATATGACTTCCACGAAAACACAAGTACTCAAACACCTATCCATCGACCCCAATATAGAGAATTGTCCTTTCATCAAACCTACAAATCAGAAAAACTTTTCCCAGGGCAAAGAGTTAGCTGTCCAACATGCTGAGCAATACACACACCACAGTATATCAACCCCCACACCCTCCAAAGTGGAGGCTGTGCCTCCAACACCCCCTCACTTAAATACACCAGCTCCAAGATTGCACTGCAATGGGGAAAAGGGCAATTTCTGGATGTTGAACAGCTAACTCTTTGCCCTGAGAAAAATGTTCACTGATGTGAACTTTCAATAAACAGCACTTCGCTGTATTGGAATCAACGGATACATGTTCAAGTACTTGTGTTTTTGTGGAAGTGATATAGAGCCACTTAAGCAAGGGATGAATGAAAATCAGTACACACCATATTTATTGACCTTACAAAGGTGTTTGTTACCATCCCAGCTAAATATTATTTCATATGTAACTCATTGGATAACAAATTGGCATAAAACAGAACCCAGAAAATTAGGGTAGAAGGCTTTACCTCCTGCAAAAGACCTGTCACTAGTGGTTTACCCCAGAGTTAAATCCTTGGACCACTCTTCTTTGCCATTTCTTCTCCAAGGTCAAAGCTAATGTAAAGTGTTTATAACTGACCAGACTTGCAGATTACTGTAAACTTGGTGCCATCATAAATTCTCCAGAGGACACCAAGATCCTCCAAGGAAGATTTTCCCAAACAAATAGCTGGATGGATTAAAATAAATATCAAGAAATGAATTTTAGTCTCCATTGGTAAGCATGATGTCCCCTGTAGCTATCACATTGCAACAGAAAACTGAACATTGATTTGTTAGTTAAGGATCTGAGAACTTATGTGGGCAACAAACTGCCCTTTGATCATTCTGTATCCACTACTGAAAGAAGGTCTTTCTTTATTGCACAGTTTTAGTAAGGGTATGGTGTCTAGATCTACAGATGTGATAATTCGACTGCACTATGCACTTATTAGTCCAATCATTGAAAATAATTCCCTCTTCTGTAGCTACCTGTCCAGACATTTAACACAACTTGAATGACCACAACTTTCTCACCAAGAAAATCCAGGGCCTAAATCACAAAAACCACACTGACCATTTCAAAGTCTAGTCCCTCTTCTCAGTATTATACAGGCTACTGATAGACGATCTTTTCCTCATGTATAGAGCCTCAATAGACCCTAGCCTCTCTGATCTACTGCACATCTGCAAGTCCAATGATGAAATAAATACCTGTTAAAAAGAACTTATCCTTTTCTGCAACACAAATAGAACAGGCCTTAGGCAAATACAATAGCTGTAACCACAGTATAAAGTTACAAAGACAAGTCATTCAGGTTTACAATCACGTCAGAGAAGAAAACTGATTATAATGTGAAATAAATGATTTAGTCAACAAATTATACAGTGACAATTCACTGAGTAAAACTGACAATGCTTACCACAGTTTTGGTTTGCCAAAAAAAAAAATTTACCTTGAAATCGTTTCTTTGTCTGGTTGACCTAATTTGAACACTGAGTAAAATTGGCAATGATTACCACAGAGTTGGTTTGACAAAAAAAAAACATAAATTTCATCTTAAAATCTTCTCTTTGTCTGGTTGACCTACTATTTCTCATGTGAATACCAGTCAGTACCATGGAGCACAGCACAAACAGCATGAGCATACAATTACTTTGTCCTCATGACAATCAAATATATATTTTTGAACATAATTATTTGGAGTATTATTCACAATAATAGCAGCAGTTTTTTTCTGGAGCTCTCTATAAACTTCGTAGATGTCTGATGTCATGACTGCACTGGTAATCTGCTGGCAGGTGGTATCAGATGTCCATGCAGCTCTGGCAGCTGCCAACTGAATTCTATATTAGAAAAGTTCCCATTGCAAATCCTTCCTTACCAATGGGGTCTTTAGAATCTTTCCTCTGTTCATTTTACTTCTCAGGTGTTCCAGTTCTGCTGAAAATCAGTGTGTACTTGCACTTTGCTGGTTTTTGAAAGGGGCATGTAGAAGACTCTTTTCTATATTACACTAGCCTTTTAAGAGCCACAGTTGTGTCTAGATAATGTCCTAGCCGACTCCACTGTCTCCTGGTTTCTAACAATTAATAATGGATGCTCGTGAATATGTGCTGCCTCTTGCTGGGTACACTATTTTGAACAGGCTGTGGATCACTGAAATTACCTTATGATGAACTAATTTCTGTTTTAATTAAAACTTTTTGTGTATGTTTTGAATCAAAGTTGCACCATATCTACACCTACCTAAAATCTCCCAAGAACAAGTCCCCAAGGTGCTGTCTAAGGCAAAGAGCATTGCTTCTATGGGGCTGGAGAACATACCTGAGTCATGACTTGTCAGACTCCCTCCAGAAGCTATTCAGTATCAACCTCAAAGCAGGGTTCGTGCTGGATAAATGGAGGACTGCAACAGTTATTCCCCTGCACAAAGGTGGACCTTCAACAGACCAGGTAATTATAGATCAATTAGCCTGACCAATTTCATCTGTAAAATATGAAAAGGATTATAACTGAATTAATAAGGATATAAGTAACCTACAGACTCTAGACCAAGCCCGTTCAGACTTGTGATCCTTCCTACTTATCCCAATGGACTTCTTTGATAATCTTACTGTAGCAATGGATGAGTGCTGATCAGTGCACACCATGTATCTAGACCTCACAAAGGCATCCAACGCCATCCCACACTCAGGTATCATAGGAAAACTCTTGAAGCTAAATCTAAATCCCTGTGCAACTCAGTGGATAGCAAACTGTTTCACAAACTGAAGCAAGGACATAAAGGTGTGTGGCTCTACCTCATAAAAAAAAAAAACTGTCACTAATGGTGTATCCTGTGCTTGAGTCCTTGTGCAACTTCTTTTTGGCATTTACTTCTCAAAGGTCAAAGCTAACATTAAGGGCTTGTGGCTGACCATGTCATAGTGTAATAGCAATAACCCACTCATAGGTGTGGGTATATCAGGATTTACTTATGATTGGCTTTGTTTAATCACTTGGGCTTCTCCCTCATGATCAAACCACACTGTCCACATGTAAATCCTGATTTACCTACACTCACTCATGGGTTATTGCTTAAGTAACAAATAATGTTCCTAGGTTTGAAAAGGAAACAGTACTCATGTCAATAAATGGACTTAACAAGTATAGCACAGTAAATATAGTGAAAGCAGAGGCAGGAGTCACATATCTCTGGTAATGATCATAGATAGATAGATAGAGAGAAAGATATGGAAAGAATCTATATAATCAATTGTTCAGAATATTGAACATGCTTAAAGTAGGCAGAAGTGATCAAAACTCATTTGATTGCTTCTATCAGCATTTGTGTGAGATCATGGTATGGTGGGTATCAGGGAATTTTCCCTTTCCCCACTGTCGTGTGATCTTAGGGTTGGTATTTATAATTAGCAGGGTGATGTGAGTGGGTTGGGGAGCTTTGCTGTGTGCTGCCCTTGAGGTTTCTGACATAGATGTAGAAGGCCTTTTGCTTACCTTTCACCTGTGAAGATATGTTAACCCCAAAGTTAGCTTTGCTTGACTTAATTATCCCCTTTGGTTGCCTACTTGCTTTGATGAGAGAGATTTTATTGTTGTGGGAATTACCCTTACTAATTTTGCCATTTTGTTGTATATCCTGTTTAATTTGGGATGCCACAAGGGCAGTTTATTTCTGGGGCTAGTTCTGGGCTTACTTCTGGTAGGTACAGCAGCCTCTATGCAGCCATTGACATGGTAGTAGAGTTTCTGAGAGCAGATTAGAATAAGCTGGTGTGTTCTCAGGGTTTGAAGGGGCACTGAATTTTGACAAACCATCACTTAATAACAAGTAATTTGCCTTGGAATAGCTCCTAACTGTTACTGTTTTTTTAAGGAGTTGATTTTGATTTCACTTGAGTTAGCTTTATAGTCAGATCTTAAAAGGGAGGATGAGACTTTGGGAGGGTGCAGCATTCTCCCATATTTGTAAACAGGAAGTCGAGTATGTTGGAGCCTTTAGTAGGCAAGTTCACTATTTGGTCAAGGGTGGTTGTATTTACAAAGTCCAGGAATCACTGTCCCTGTATATTTGAGGATGTGTAGGATTCCCAATCTAAAGAAGGGTAATTAAAGTCTCCCATCAGTAGGGTATTAGGTTGGATGGTAAGTATCTCATTTAGGTCCAAGTATGGATTGTGAGCTTTTTGGGACATGGAAGGTGATCTATATCTGGCTTGGATATGGTACATGATTTTGACTATGGTGATCTACTCATGAAGGAACTCTAGCATGTCATTCTGTTTGACCACCCTAGAGGCATTCTTATTATTGATGTATACTGAAGCACCTCCAACATTCACCCTTGTCTTTGCAGCTACTGGTCTAAAAGTGTGGAAGGCATTGAAATCTTGCACTGCTTGAGTACTCTCTTCCGCTTTAAATATGGTCTCAGTAAATCCACAGATATCTATGTCTTGAGTGTGAAGAGGGCTAGAAGTGAGTGTAGTTTTTAATTTAAGGTACTGGTACTGAGCAGAAGCACCTTTTGGTTATGCTGAGTTGATTTTGCTATATTGGTAGGTTTATGTAGATATATAAAGTTACAGATAAGTGTATGTATCACAGATGAAAACAAGGAGGATTGCATCATGCTGCAAAATCTTATGTATATATTGTGTAATACAAGTGTACTGAAGATAAGGTAGAGTACTTGGTACTTCTTATTTCCACTTCTACATTTGTCATCGATGCCTGTATTAGCTCAAAGATGATATCATTATTCTTCTGCTCAAGGATGTTCATGATGTACTCATTGTGATCAGAGTACTGGTGACTCGCATACTCTCTGCTATTTTCCCACATACCTCATCTGCTCTATTTTGTTCATGTGCAGTAACATTCATTACTACACAGAGGTCAGCCTTCTGTCTACCCATGAAGGATATTACCCTCTGGTTTCAAGCTTCTGAAAGGTTTTGTGTACATGGTAGTTCACTGACAGTGATATCAATAACATTCCAGAAAGAGCATTGGAAGACTGTTGGAAACCTAGGGGATGTAACAGCTCAGATAGTGAATTTGTGAACCTTTCCTATAAGGTATATTTCCTCAATATGTGTCAGCAAAGCCAATAAATCAGTCAGAAATTCATCTTGTAGACTCCTGGAGGCAGGCTATAGCTTCATTGTAGTTCAGGAAAGGCAAATACATTAGCAGGTGAGAGGTCATGTCACTTCCATACAATTTTGTTAAACCTTCTGCCTGAATCCTTCTCCAAATGTTTTGACAAAAAATGCAAAACATATCCTTTGGATACTGCTCCAACAATATTAATTGCTACAGGGACAAAATCAGACATCACAAACACAGGTATACCATTATAACCATATGAAGACATGAGCTCACAGCCAGTGTTCTATAGTATATTGTATGTTCTCAGTGATTTTGTTTTGATAATACAATATACTAGAGGGAAACATTTCTGAATACCTGAAATATTAACTATGCCATGAATGGAGTAGTGCTGTATGCACGGCCATGACTTATACAAGTAAGCTCCACTAAAAATCCACATATTGGGCTCACTCAGTTCATTCAGGTTGTCCATAGTGGACATTTCTAGTATATGAATATTAGACAGCTCCAGCAGTACCTTCTTAAGCACAATTTCTCCCCATTGTATCGTCCACATGGTAGGATCAATAGATTCCAAAGTAGCTGGTACATGACTGGTCACAGTCGGCATTTGGTGTGTAGCTCTGTTTACAATATGAGTCATTGATTTTGTGGATGGCAATAATACAGCTACAGCCACATCTCCTGATGTTCCTCCCAGACAACCTGCCACCATCTCATAGGAACTGACAACAGAAGTTGTAGCACACACTTTTAATTCATGTAGCTTTTCACAATGTATCACTCGTCTGGGGTCAGATCCATGGTGACGTGCCATGGACTGTTTCAATTTTTCCCCATCAGTTCTTGCAAGGGCTACAGCTCTGCCTTTGTATTTTTCTTTAATTTTTAAAGTACATCCCAGTACTGTCTGCCATATCTTTCTCTCCAACCTGTTCCAATATTCATCAATAAGGAGTAGATTTGTTTCCACATTCACTAGGAACATAGTTGTACATATGTCTCACTCTTCCTAAAGATATTATGATATCCTCAGTACAGTGTAGTGAAGTTGGGATTTCCACTGTTAGAGCACAAACTTATTGCAAGTAACTACTTTCTTACTTCTCATATGGTATTGCATTGTACCTATAGCTACAGGTTTAAATTTTCCCACAAGTATGTGCAGTGGGCAAGGTTTCACCAAAGACAATATATAGCAGGATAGTCTTTGCTTGAAAGTCAATCAGTGAGATACCATAGTCATTGAGTGGCAAAATGGAGGTGCCTATCTGTAACATTTATTCAATGTGAGTGGTAATGGTGTGTCATATTGAAAATATATTCCTTATTTTTATGTTTTATGGTGGCACGCATTTTGTATGTGACGTCTGACATGCTAAAAGTGCACTATGTCCTGTAAATAAGTTGGCAAATCACTGTTTATCTATGACCTACCTGCCATATTCCTTCAAGTATCTGCAGATGTATGTGAAATTCATTAGAGTATAATGCTCGCTGTGGCCATGCTTTTGTATGTCTTGGTACAGATTGAGGTTGTTTGGTAAATCTTAGGTATTGTATATTTTTACTATTCTACATTAGTATTATGACTACCGATGATGTTATTTTTGTTGCTGCTGTCTGCATACAAGTTATGGATAATATATAATATTAATGTTGTCATCAGTGACTGTCAAGGGTATGCCACTTTGATCAATGTTCAAACTGTAGTATGTAAATATGAGGTTTGAAATTACTAGTAGCCTTAAAACATAATTTCCGTCTGTACATGCTGCTTTGTTATTATTTTGTATACTTTGCTATCTGACTTACTGCTATGGCTGACTTCTGGTTTTGTGAAATGTCTGCTTGTAGTGATTGCTATGTTATGATTGCACAATAACCGTGATGGCTCTGTAGTTAACAATTTCTGTAATTTTTAAAAAAAGTTACTGCTATTGCATGCTGTGAATAGTGTTAAGTAAGCAACTCTGACGTGTGTCAGTAGTTGTCTTCCAATGTTACACTAGTGCGCTGATTATGTCTGTGCCAATTTAACGTGACACTGAAGCTATGTCATTTTGTGTCTGTGTTATGGATTTGCATTACTGATAGATATTTATTTTGTTACTCTACTGCGGTGGTGGTGCTGCGGTAGCGTTGTCGCCTCACAGTTAGACGTTGCCCGTTCGATTCTCAGTTAGAGTGTCTTCTGTGTGGCGACATGCGTGAATGGGCATTCCTTCATTGAAGGTTGTGTGTTAGGCCCGGCAAGCCAGCACGTAAAAATCTACTGCCAATCATTAGCGGACCGCAGTTCCGCTGTGGCAACCCCTAACCGGGAAAAGACACAACAACAACATTTATTTTGTTACTCTGTGATGTATATTCAAGGTAGTTTTTCCCATTGTTTTTTTTTAAATACACTTCTACCTTTCAAAGCAGGAAATTATCATACAATTATGGGAAAGTAAAGGCAAAACTATTCCTGTTATAAATGTAGAACATTGCTAAAATAACATCATTTGTGTTAGCATGGATTTTCTGAAGCATATGAGCTCAATAACTCAGGCAAATGTCATTTAGTGACTTGAATCAGCACTGATTTCTCCTGGAGCATCTATTTTTATCTGTAAGGTATCCTGACATATGTGCACTGCAGTATGTACACATACATTATTTTCATATATGATGCTGGATGTAAGGCACTGTATACTGAAGCTGTCTGCTGATGTAGGATCACCATGGATAACCTACATGTTCTTAACAGTACACAGTGGTGGCAAAAACTTTGTTGAAATATTGTTGCTGTGAGTTACTGTCACTTACGTACATTTCATTCGATGCAACATTCATTATTATGTTGTTTTGGTGTTATATTTACGATCATCTTTACTGTTGACCAAGTGCATTTTCAAGCAACATATATTGACATATTGGCATGTTTTCAATGTGTATTCACTTAATCTTATTATACCTATATATAAAACTAAATAACAGGGTGGCCACAGTGGTGCAGCGGTTAGCATTGCCACCTCACAACAAGAGGTTCTCCAGTTCGATCCTCGGCAGGGAGTCTGCATGTCCTCCCTGTGATCATGTGGGTTTCTTCCAGGTGCTCCAGTTTCCTCACACATCCCAAAAACATGCTGCAGGTGGATTGGACACTCTAAATTGGTCCTAGGTGTGAGTGTGTGCATGTGTGTGCCTTCTGTGGAAGGCTGGGTGCTGGGCTGGCAACTCAACACTGTAAAACTCCACTGCCAATCATGAGTAGACAGGTGATCCGCTGTGGTGACCCCTAACTGGGAAAAGCCAGAAGAAGATAAAATTAAATAACTATACAATTATACTGACAAAATAAGAAAAAAACACATGCTGTTCTTTTGAGGTTACTGCATCCACAGACAACAATAGTCAGTTACAGAAAATACATTTTGAAATGAATTCCTTCCTCTGGTCTACATCAAAGCATACACACACACACACACACACACACACACACACACACACACACACACACACACACACACACACACACACACATATAGTGGTGTTTCCATATTCATCACACACACACACACACACACACACGCACACATATATATATATATATATATATATATATATATATATATATATATATATATATATAGTGGTGTTTCCATATTCATAAAGGATATGCACACCTCCAGACTGGTAGCCCAACATAACGCATCAGAGACACTTGAGGTGCAGCTAACATTGGGTAAGACTCAGATTGTAGCCTGTTATAGGTCCCCAACCATGTCCCAAGAGTCACACTTCATGCTCCTAAGCACCCTGGAGAATATTAGGGTCCAACCTAACACTCTCATACTGGGTGACTTCAACTACCCCTCAATTAACTGGGAAAACTGCTCATGTACCAATACACTTGCCCAACGTTTTCTGGAATTCATTAATTCCAATGCCCTGGACCAGCTCGTTCTTACCCCCACTAGAGGTAGCAACATCCTTGACCTGGTCATTACTAACATGGGTGACTGTTGCTCTACACCAATAGTCAACTCCTCCCTGGTTAGATATGACCACAACCTAATCACCTTGGAAATACACATCTCTCCCACCCACCCCACTCTACCCCCCCCCCCCTCCACAAAGGTAGCCACCATGAAAAACTTCTCCAAAGCTCCTAAAAACAGAGGTGGAAAACATCACAGCACCCATGCAAATGGAGAATAGTTGCATGACCACCAAATCACACACCAATGCACTGTATGAACACATACACAAATGCATGGATCTCGTCATACCCAATAGAACCAAGACACTCTCCTCCAAAAAAAGGAAGCCAATCTGGTGGTCCCCTGCCATAAACAAACTCTACAACAGAAGGAGAAAACTGATGTAGAATAAGGTGAAGTCCCAAGACTGGAAAAACCCCCTTATCAGCCTCAAGAAAAAGTTGAGATCCCTCATCAAATCCTCTAAAGCTAGCTATGAAAACAGAATTGCAGCAAATAGTAAAGACAACCACAAGGCCTTCTATAGTTATGTAAAGAATCTCCATGGCAATACCCAGATTTGCTCCGAGCTACTGCACAATGGTACCTCCTATACCGAGCCAGCAGGTTTTGCCAGTATACTGACCAACAGATTCAGTGCCAACTTTAACCCCCCCCCCAGGACCAATCATAATACCAGTAGATGGCCAGGCACCTAGTATTACTACTGCACAGGTAAAAACAGCACTGTCCAAGGCCAAGAATACAGCTTCTATGGGACCTGACAATATCCCTGGCTGTGTTCTACATGAACTACAGAGTGAACTGGCATCTCAACTGTGTGCTCTGCTCAATCATAGCCTCAGCTCAGGCTTTGGCCCTACCAAATGGCCCACTGCTACAGTCATCCCTCAACACAAAGGAGGAATGACTGCGGACCCTGGGAACTATCAACCCATTAGCCTGACAAGTCTGATATGCAAAACTATGGAACACATCATCATGGAACTAATAAAGAAGGATATAGGGTATCTCCAAACTCTGGATCCCACACAGTTTGGTTTTGTGAAGGGTAGATCATGCCTGCTTAACTTGGTCAACTTCTTTGAGTCAGTCACCAGAGCTGTGGATGGCAAGATGGTTCACACAGCCTACCTCGATCTGGCCAAGCCCTTTGATACCATTCCCCACTCAGGAATCATAGAAAAACTCACTAAGCTAAGCATCATCCCCTATATCACTAGGTGGGTTGCAAACTGGCTCACAGATAGAACCCACAGTGTGAAAGTAGCTGACTCCAACTCAGACTGCTGACCAGTTGCGAGTGGAGTCCCACAGGGATCAGTACTGGGTCTTCTCCTGTTGGGTATCTACTTCTCAGAAGTCCAGACCAACACAAAGGGACTCTGGCTGACAAAAATCATAGATGATTGTAAGTTGGGAGCTATTATTAACTCCCCAAGTGATGTTGACATCCTACAGAAATATCTCACTGAGACCAATAACTGGTGTCAGAACCATGGCCTTAAGCTCAATGCCAAAAAATATGTCGTCATCCCCTTTGGGAAAAACCCAGGTCCCATGAATTACCACATCGATGGTAGACAACTGAATACAGAAGGCATTATAAGAGATCTGGGAACACAGGTTGACAGTAACCTCTCTTTTGACCACCACATTGCCACTGTGGTCAGAAAGTCCTTCTATGTGGCACATCTCATTACTAAGGGCTTTGCATCCAGGAAGAAAGAGGTCATTGCCTCCCTTTACTCTTCCCTCATTAGGAAAATCGAGTACAATGCCCCATTTGGCATGTACCTCACTAGACACCTGCAACAACTGGAGAGGCTGCAAAAGTACCTCACAAAGAGGATCCTAGGCCTTAAACACTTGTCCTATATGGACAGAGTCAAAAAACTCCAACTATTCTCTGTCTCATATCACCTACTTAGAGACAATCTCTGCTTGACTTACAAAGCCATGTCTGACCCAGCTCTGTCAGAAATGCTACATCTAAAGAAATCCCAATCCCTCTGCACCACACTCTCCAGAGACCTCAACCTCATTACCACAATCAACATAATGTGCTGGAAGGACAGTTTCATAATCCAGAGCCTGCCCATGCTATGGAATAGACTTCCCATATATGTCAAACAGAGCACCTCATTGGCCCTCTTCAAGAGAAATCTTGATGGCTGGATGGGAAATAGAAAATTCACCCTGGGGTTCACTCCAGTGGCTCTACTCAACAGAGGCACTGGGAACTAAGGTTGGGTGGCACAATGACAGGGTAATCCTATGGGCTAGGTTTGTAAGGGCTCCAGGGCCACTAAGCTAGTACATACCTATGAACCTATGAACCTACATACTAAATAACTATACAATTACACTGACAAAATAAGAAAAAAAACATATGTTGTTCTTTTGAGGTTACTGCATCCACAGACAACAATAGTCAGCTGCAGAAAACACATTTTGAAATTAATGCCAACCTCTGGTCTCCATCTATAATTTATTGCAGTATTTTTATTCAAAACACACACACACACATGCACACACACACAAACACACTCTGCATTCTTATCACCATGTCAGTCTTGCTTGCACTCATATCACTCTTAACATACGATTTCTGAAACAAACCAAAAAGATTTAGTGTCAAAGGTCCAAAATCAGAGACTGATTTTAAATGTTGCTCTTACAAGCTTAGAAAGTTGTTAGAGTAACAGTTTTTTTATGTGTATGCATTTTCTGAAGGATATGAAGTCTGTAACTCAAGTATCTGCCATTAATTAATGACTTCAATCTGAAATTATTTGCCATAAAACCTCAAATTGTATGAGGAACAGACCAACAATATGAAGAAAGAAACTGGATATTCTGAAAAATTGTGGACAGTTAAAAGTATGCATGCACTCTCAGCTGCATGGATGCTAATCTGCTTTACAGGCAATCGCACCGCTGATTCTCAGTCTAGTATGTGAATACTGTTGGGCAGCTATAGAACAGGAGTGACTTTTAATGCCTCCAACCAGCCTGTTCACTAGCTGTACACCGCAGCTTTCTCATTCAACATCACATACAATAACAAGGCAGCAGGACTACTAACTACTGCAGGAAGGACACCTCCAGAAGACAGCAGACATTGACAGAGAAATGCCACAAGCATATATTTGGTATGTACCTAACCAACTATAACCAACAACTGGAAATTCCACAGAGGTTCCTCACTAAAAGAATACAGGGCTTAAGTAAAATTTCCCATGCAGACCACCTCAAGGTTCTATCCCTGTATTCTGTCTCCTACATGCTTTTGAGGGGAGACCTATGTCTGACACACAGGGCATTGTCAGACTCCATTCTGATGGACCTCCTGCATATTTGCAAAACAAACAGCACCAGAATTACCCATTCTAAAGACTTAAACCTTGCCTGTGATATAAATAGGACCTGCTGGAGAGACAGGTATGTATCCCAGAGATTATCCCATCTCTGGAACAGGCTCCCAATCCATGTGAAGCAGAGTTCCTTCCAAACCTAATTCAAGTATAACCTGGACAGTTGGATGGGGAACAGGAAATTTGTCCCTGGTTTGGCACCTATGTCTCTAATGGACACAGGCAACCTGTATATGGTTAATCTCCTAGGCCCTATCTTGTAAATGTTTCATCTCCAAGCCCATGCTTACACTTGTCAAGGGTATCAGAACTTGTCAGAGATTTGGGATGCATGGTTAGGCTTAAAAAGACCCTTATGGTGGTTACCCTAGTAAGCACGTATGAACCTATGAACTTTGCAGCACCATTCAGCCACATGTGGTTATTCTTCCATACCACACACACACACACACACACACACACACACACACACACACACACACACACAAGCATGCACGTGCACACACACACACACACACACACACACACACACACACACACACACACACACACACACACACACACACACACACACACACACACACACACTCCTCACATGCACATAAATGCACACACTCACAATTACTTGTTGTAAGAGCCCTGTTCCATCATGGCTGTGGATATGTTCAGCAGTGATTGGGTATGTATATATGTATGTATTTACTTAATTACTTACTTAACTTATTTTCTTATTTATTTTTATTTACTTTTGTTGACTGGGACATGTCAAATATGTGTTGTCTATTTCATTGGGGCACACAAGATGACGGTCATACTGAAGGGGAAATATGGACAGGACAACAGGGAAGCTCACATACTCTTTCTGCAAACATTGTTAGACTTTGCTGGAAAAGTGAAAGAACACCATCATCAGGAAGAGTGAGACAGATGCTAACTCAGAACATTACTGAAGGTATAAACAAAGTGCCTCAACTTCAAAATATACATTGTGCTGTTGCTGAAAGTGTGCTGGAAGAAAGTGATATTACTTTGCTGAAATGAGTTAGTCATCCATAGTGTTTATCTCACAAGCTCCTTTAGTTCAATTCTTGTACTTCAGCATAACCCTGAAACAGCAGTTAGCATTTAACCTCAATAGTGCAACAACATAAACACTTCCCCCTAGTTTGCAGGCTCCTCAAACTTATACAAAATAAGTGTCTCACACACATTGAAAACACTCCTTAAACTGAAAGATGAAGCTTGCTCCATTTGAAAACATTCACAACTTTATGCAGACAAAGTCTATTTCATACTTCTTAATTTAGTTAAAAAGTTAGTCAGATGTTACAAAACTCTTTCATTTACAGTTCAATATAGAGCAAACGTTTCCAGGTCTAAGCAGTTTTGGAAACGTAAAAGTTATAATCAGTCACTACTCCAAAAGTGAAGACTCTCCCTGATCTTGATAACTGCCTGTCCAGTGAAAATTCTTCAATAGAATCCACCAAGCTCTTTCTCCCACCCTCCACTTCCTCACTCCTCTGGCTCCATCCCTATTTCTGTAACCATTTTATTTTTAATACATTAAAAGGAAAGACTTTGATTTTCTGTTAGAACAAATTCCTGAAGATACACACATCTGGCTGACATACCTCATCTTTGGTTTATCAGTCTCTGCAAAGGTCAGCTACTAACCTCTATCCAACATATATTTAACTTTTCTATCTGCTAAAACATTTTATACATAGTCTGGAATGCGTCTATAATGAAACTCTTCCCAAAGTATGAAACCTAGGTTTAGTGTAACATTTCAGAACTATGTCAGTTCTATTTCCTCCAGAAAGCATTTTAGAGAAACTAATCTTTGACCAACTCACAAGCTATACAAAGCATTGTGCAATCCTCTCTTCTCACACCAGCATAGATTTTGGATTAACAGGAGTACAATTTACAGTCGGGTTCCTTGACAAACAATGTCTTACTAAACACAGAGAAACGAAACTAAACAGGAGCTGGATTTTCAGCCTAAGACTTTTTTTGGAAGTCATAATCTACTCTCACAAGCCCTCCTAGCAACAGATATAAGTGAAAAATCCACAGAGTGGTTCACACTACAGGTTAAAATTGGCAATTGCCTGTCCAACTCTGTACTAATTTCCAAAGCAGTACCTCACGGCTCAGTCATATTGCCTCTCTTTTTTTCATCTTTTTTTTTTTTAATCTTTAATAGTAGACTCTACTATGACCTAACCTCCCAACCAATCCTTCTCCATACGTATAACATGGTAATTTATAGGTTATAGCCCCTTCCCCTGAAACATAAAAAAGCTACTAGATAAAGACATGAGTGGCCTAAACTTCTGGTTCTCCAAACATCAAATAATCTTATACTAAAAAAAAGCTGTATTATTTGGAATCCTTAATAATATATCCAAAATTCCAAAGGAATGGCAAATTCATATTTACTTAACTTTTCCCATTGAAACTGCAACAATATTCTAATATCTGGGAGTCTGGCTCGAACAGATAAGAAAGCAATAGAAAAGCAAAGATAAACAAATTACTCCTCTACTCTTGGAAAATATCCTATTTGTTCTTCCCAGCAGGTGTAGCTGTAATAGGAAAAGGTAAAATCATGGCCCAATTTCAGTATAGCCTCACCTTTGTAGTGGTATCTTCCCAAAAGAACCTTAAATGTCATCAAATCCAAAAAACTGTATCTAAGCAAGGACACTTAAAATAATCCACTCTATTGGCTCCAACAAAAAAACAAGCACAGTTTAAGGCTCACAATAAATTAACTGTGTTTTCATTCGAGAACCTACCAGACTTCATCAGAAAATACAAAACAACACAAATACCTACATTTAAATAAGGACCCACCAATAAGGCAATTAATTCCTGCCATGCAGTTAAAAAGACAAGCACACAAACCTTCATGATATTGAATCTAAAAAGTTAAAAATCCTTTAAAACTGTAAAATGTATCTAAATAGAATATTAAATACTGTCTATTGAAAAACACACATATATGCCTCAAACAAATTATAATTTAGCTGCTCTAAGTTTGAGGTTCTAAGGATGTTTGAGGAAAGAGGCTATCCTGGGACCCTGATCTTGGATGTTAAGAAAGAGGTACTTATGGGCAGACAGGATAAACACCCCCCCCCCCAATATTAGGTACGGGTTCTTTCATGGTGGGCAAAAAAAACACCCGACCATGCTTCAGGTCCACACTACAACAGAGCCTTTGTTACAAATTACAGTGGTGATGCCTATTTTTTAAAGGGCATTTTGGAGAAAAAATGGAACAGATTTGTTAAATTTACAGATCTGGATATTTTTAAGAACCAGCCCTTCAAGGTCATTTATAGAAAGGGACAGAATATAACAAACTTGCTTGAGCAAAACAAATACAACCCTGTTTTTTCCTCATAGAAAAGTAGGTACATACAGGTGTGGTGCCTTCCCCCAGTGTCCCCACATTATCCATGATGAAAGTGTTTTATTAAGGTGAAAAACAAAAAGATGGTGGGTAGAACGTACACCAACTGTAATACTCCTGGTATAGTATATCTTGCCTTATCCTGTCAGTGTGATGGGTTTTATGTGGGAAAAACTGAGAGGCAACTAAAACACCATATATATGAACACCTTAATGATATCAGAAAGTGCAATACTAAGAATGCACTTTTTAGACACACATTGCAGTGTAAGAGGGCTAATTTTAAATTTTTTGTCTTGGAATTATTATCCAAGGACATCAGAGGAGGCCCTTGGGAAATGAAGTTAGCCTTTTGGGAAACCTATTGGCAAGTAGTCTTGGAGGCAAATAAATATCCAGGTCTCAATGACTACATCTCCCTTCTTCCCTTGTTAAAACTTAGAGCAGCTAAATTATAATTTGTTTGAGGCATATATGTGTGTTTTTCAATAAACAGTATTTAATATTCTATTTAGATACTTTTTACAGTTTTAAAGGATTTTAAACCTTTTATATTCAATATCATAAAAGTCTGTGTACCTTATGGGTAGGACCTTATTTAAATGCAGGTATTTGTGTTGTTTTGTATTTTCTGATGACGTCTGGGAGGTTCTCAGATGAAAACTCAGTTAATTTATTGTGAGAGTTAAACTGTGCTTGTTTTTTTGTTGGAGTCAATAAAGAGTGGCATATTTTAAGAGTCCTTGTTTCGGTCAAGTTTTTTTGATTTCCTGTGGTGTTTCTGGACTGTTTCCTCATTTTTGTTGGTTATTGGTGATAATATGGAGAATCTGTAAGGACATATGCCTACTGAGACCCAAACAGGATGTTACCATGGATCTGAGGTGGGGGAATTTTGAAAATTGGCAGGTCAGCTCATGCAGTTAGTTGACCTACTCAGTCCGATTGGCCAGGGACTGTCAGCCCTGCTTTCTAATGTCACCATTCCGTGCAATCAGGAAGATGCGGCCATTTCAGTCCTTCCACAGTGTGTATGAGGGCTGAAGCAAGCCCCTCCGAAAGGCAGCTTGCCGTTTCCAACTTCTCTGGGGTGTAATGAAGGGGATACACTGGAAAATACACCAGATGTCTTTCATATGCAATGGGAGTTAACCACGGGGATCAAGGAAGATGTTGGTCAGTCTCCACCGAGGCCGAATCTTTCACAAATGGACTTAAAAACTTGGCTATTGCACAAGCTATTTTTTCGGACCCTGGAGACACTTGTCATCAACAAACCACTTACGGACAATTACTCTAATGGACTCAACAACTCATATGTTATTCTTTTAAGGTATAAATCTTTGTCATTGGCTAATTTGTATCTAAATGAATGTGTTACAGCTGGTATTGTTCCCAAGGGTTTACGGGTACATAAATACCCGAATAATGTTATTGCAGGCTCTGAATTTTATTCTGAACTCCTAGCTATTTTTGATAAATGTGGTTTGGACATCTTGATGGCCATTATCAAAAATAATGAGCGAGAAATGGACAATGTAAAGCTGTATATTGACAGTTTAAATAATGCCATTATGAGTGATCTGTTGTTTGGGAATGAACATGAAAGGGCTAGATTTTTTGATGTCAGACATTGTGTGGATGAGAGGTGTAATGATATTTTAAGAAGGAAGTACAGGAAAATGGACAGGGACCTGAATGAATACAGGAATGGTAAACAGTACCCTGTTCCGAAGGTACAGAACAATTTTATATCACAAGAGGGTGATGGGTATTCAGGTAGTAATCACAACATGAATGATCCTGATTTTCATGATGTGCACAACAACCATAATTCCTTTTTACATATGCAAGAAACTGACAATGTTGAACAGGAAAATGAGTTTGCCCCCACCCCCATAGGTCTGAAAGGATTAGAAATTTGTACAAATATCAGGGTAACCATTTTTCAGGGATCCGGGATACCGGATGGGAGGGGGGAACTCCAGGTACAGGAGATGAATGGTGATTTGATGATTACAAGTGAAAATAATGTTTTTAGTTATTCTGGTTTCCATACTTTAACTACAGTGATGTGATAGGTAATTTGGATTTTTTTCAGACTGTTTATGAAAGGATGTAAGTTTATTCCTACACAGAAAAGTAACCTTTCAAATGCCATTATAGATATCAAGATGTTTGTGCGCAAACTGAATTTAGAGCACATCTTTGAGCAAGGGGTCTTGATAACACAAACTACAGTTTCTAAGAAACTCAGTACTTATAATCCCCCCTCCACCTCCAGCTTAGAAATTTAGAATAGGTTTTTGAGAGGGAAGTGCGTCATATATACCCTCACTATAAAATTACCTACAATCTTCCTATGAAAGAACAAAAATTATTAAGGGACTTGTGTTCTAATCCCAATGTGAGGGTGGTGGAACCAGACAAGGGAAGGGAAATTGTACTAATGGATAAGATCCTGTGTGAAGGTAAGATGCAATCAATTTTATATGAGGAAACCAAATACAGTATGGTTTCTCTTAATGAGATTAATATTTCTTACCACAAAATTGATTTTGCCCTTAAGGACTTGTTTGACCAGGGCGTTATTGACTATTCAACGTATGCATATTTGGAAAACAACAAACATAGGTTATCATCCATCTTTGGAATACCCAAAGTACATAAAAGTACCCAGGATCTGCCTTTGAGACCCGTTGTGGCCTCAGAGGGTTCCAAAACTGCTCCCCTGGCCAAATACTTGGATTGGAAACTGAAAAGTTTGTGGAAAAGAAAGGAGACATCACTGATTTGTTTTCTGTGATTCCCTATGATATTGGATTAATGTGGTTAGAAGAGGGCCTTCGACTACAAGAAGGAGTCTCAGACAATGACATTTTTGTTTGCATGGAATTGGCCAAATTGATTCTCAAGAATAACTTCATATTTTTTGAAGGGGAATTCTTTTGGCAGGAATGCAGGGTGGCTATGGGTGCCAATTGTGCTCCCACATACGCCAGCATTATCTTGGTTATGTGAGAGTGCAAATTTGTTTTCGACAGTGCATTTTCCAAATGTTGGAAGATGTATAAAAGATTTCTTCATGACATTTGTCTTTTCTGGAGAGACACTATGCATAAGTCGGATGAATTCATGGGTTATTTGACACAAACTACTACATTTTTGGAATTTACCCATCAAGTCAGCTCTGATTTGATGAATTACCTGGATGTTTCTATTTTGAAGATTGAAGGGGGTTTTAAGTCCAAAATTTATAGGAAGAAACATTTTCGAATTCCTATATTTGGTATTCTAGTGCCCATCCTGCTTTTCAAAAAAGAGGTTTCATCAAGGGTCAGTTGGTCAGGGCTAGCCACATGACCTCATTAGATGAGGATTTTTACACTGAGTGTGACATCATAGTAAGGATGTTTGAGGAAAGAGGCTATCCTGGAACCCTGATCTTGGATGTTAAGAAAGAGGTACTTATGGGCAGACTGGATAAATACCCCCCAGTATTAGGTACGGGTTCTTTCATGGTGGGCAAAAAAACACCTGACCATGCTTCAGATCCACACTACAACAGAGCCTTTGTTACAAATTACAGTGGTGAGGCCTATTTTTAAAGGGCATTTTGAAGAAAGAATGGAACATATTTGTTGAATTTACAGATCTGGATATTTTTAAGAACCAGCCCTTCAAGGTAATTTATAGAAAGGAACAGAATATAAAAAACTTGCTTGACCAAAACCAATACAAGCCCGTTTGTTCTCATAGAAAAGTAGGTACATACAGGTGTGGTGTCTGCCCCTAGTGTCTCCACATTATCCATGATGAAAGTGTTTTTATTAAGGTGAAAAACAAGAAACTGGTGAGTAGAACATACACCAACTGTAATACTTCTAGTATAGTATCTCTTGCTTTATCCTGTCAGTGTGATGGATTGTATGTGGGAAAAACTGAGATGCAACTAAAACACCATATATATGAACACCTTAATGATATCAGAAATTGCAATACTAAGAATGCACTTTTTAGGCACACATTGCAGAGTGAGGGGGCTAATTTAAAATTTTTGTCTTGGAATTATTATCGAAGGACATCAGAGGAGGCCCTCAGGAAATGAAGTTAGCCTTTAGGGAAACCTACCGTCAAGTAGTCTTGGAGGCAAATAAATATCCAGGTCTCAATGACCTGAGTTCCTTTCTTCCCTTGTTAAAACTTAGAGCAGCTAAATTATAATTTGTTTGAGGCATATATGTGTGTTTTTCAATAGACAGTATTTAATATGCTATTTAGATAATTTTTACAGTTTTAAAGGATTTTAAACCTTTTATATTCAATATCATAAAAGTCTGTGTGCTTGTCTTTTTAACTGCATAGCAAGAATTAATTGCCTTATGGGTGGGTCCTTATTTAAATGCAGGTATTTGTGTTGTTTTGTATTTTCTGATGAAGTCTGGGAGTTTCTCGGACGAAAACATAGTTAATTTATTGTGAGTGTTAAACTGCTTTTTTTTTTGTTGGAGCCAATAAAGAGTGGAGTATTTTAAGTGTCCTTGCTTCGGTAGAGATTTTTGGATTTCCTGTGGTGTTTCTGGACTGGTTCCTCATTTTTGTTGGTTATTGGTGATAGTATGGAGGATCTGGAAGGACACACGCCTATTGAGACCCAAACAGGATGTTACCATGGCTCTGAGGTGGGAGAATTTCAAAAATTGGCAGGTCAACTCCTTAAGTTAGTTAACCTGCTCACTCCGATTGGCCAGGGACTGTCAGCCCTGCTTTCTAACATTAGCATTCTGTGAACTCAGAAAGAAGTGGCTGTTTCTGACCTTCCGCAGCATGTATGAGGGTTGACGCAAGCCCCTCAGAAAGGCAGTTTGCCATTTCCAACTTCTCTGGGGCGTAATGAAGGAGATACACTGGAAAATACACCAGATGTCTTTCGTACGCAGGGGGAGTTAACCACGGTGATCAAGGAAGATGTTGATCAGTCTCCACCGAGGCCGAATCTTTTACAGGTGGATTTAAAACATTGGCTATTGCACAAGCCGTTTTTTTGGAAAGTAGAGACAGTTGTTGTCAACAAACCACTTATGGAGAAAATTACTATAATGGACTCAACAAACTATATGTTGTTCTTTTAAAGTATAAACTTTTGTCATTGGATAATTTGTATCTAAATGAATGTGTTACAGCTGGTATTGCTCCTAAGGGTTTACGGGTACATGAATACCCGAATAATGTTATTGCAGGCTCTAAATTTCACTCTGAACTCCTAGCTATTTTTGACAAATGTGGTGTTTCTGGACTCTTTGCTCATTTTTGTTGCTTAAATGTCTTTAAGTTACAACAGACAAAATATGTAGATTCATAAACCTTTCTCCAAGATATGAATACAATCTCTTTTCAAAAACCATATGGTTACCAATTCACCAATGCACAGATTTACTTCTAGGTTCTCTACTATACAAACTCATTAGAGATGAGTCATTTAACAGCTTTTCTAGAATCTCCTAATAAGAATAAAAATAAAAGTGAAACAAAAATTTCACAAGAATTCATAGAATGCAAGTGATGTTATAGACATCAGGGGGATTTTATAAGCATAACATAAAAATCAGAAGCAGCAGTGGCAGAGATGGTCAAAATGTGGGGCTGCAGCAGTAGGGAGATGACAAATGCAGCAAACACAAATGTAATAAGAAACTTTTTGCACACTTTAATAAGAAATGCGGGGAAAAGTTCCATGGACAGAAATTTATTTAAGGTGTCAACTGAGAGATGAAAACTGAACAACTCATAACGTTGCGAAACCTAATAAAAGAGTTGGACACAGCCTCTACTATTACGCCATAGCTAGGCGTTAGAATGCCCTTCCCCCAAAAATCATCCTCCTATAGTCATTAAATGCTTTCAAAATATTACTAAAGAAATACTTTCTCAACAAATACCTGTTCCTGTACCCAAAACTACAGAGCACCATAAATAAAGTTATAATTCCTTCTTAACTTTATCCTATCCATCATCCCTCCATCTTCCTACTATCTTATCTCTTTCATCTGTCTCTCTTATCATACTAACCAATCTACAGACTTTTGCCACTCTCATCATTTCTCTCAGTCTTTGCAGACATTTACTTACTATACTTTCACCCTAATTCTCATCACTACAAATGTTCTACGGTTAGTGTATATACTATTATGTGTTCTTTTATATTATCATGTTGACATGACCTACCAACTATATGTTATTCTACATACTAACTCATTTCACCGAATGTTGTATAAATATTTTTGCTTAATATGTTCATTACTTATGTCATATTTGTGGAACGTTTCTCCCCGGGCCTCCACTAAAAAATGGGTTTCTGTCCCAGTGGACATTCCCGGTTAACAAATATAAGTAAATAAATAAATAAATAACAGAAATTGACTTGAGACAAAAATTAAAAAAAAAAACTGACTAATTTAGTAGACACTGTAAATAAAATATTTGAAAGAGGTTGTATATGAAGCCTAAAGGATTCCACTGTCCCAAAATGCAGTAAATGTGGATTGCAAGAGCATGCAGAAACCCAATCATTCTATAAAAGGAAGACATAGGGTACAATGTACAGAAGGAGAAGTAGTGGGTAAAATAGAAATTAATAAAGTAACAAAGGAAGCAAAAATGGTGCAGTAACTAATAAAAATATATAGAAGATGAGAAGTTGGGGTAGGAAACATAACAATATAAGTAGAACATGTTACTGAAAATCTGGAAGTGGAGTGAGGATTAGAATTATTGACAGATATCAAGGTTTTGCATATGTGAAAATGAGACAATAATTTATAAACCGATTCCTTGATCACAACTGGTTAAGAACCTAGGCTATATATGCTAACTCCATAATCACACAACAGTAAGGAAAGGAGAAATATTCTAATAGTGCATTCAGAGAAGTGATACTACTGTGTCAGCAGTGCAATGAGGGAATCTACAATCGAGGTATCATATGAAAATATGCCAAAATGTTCTTGGGAATTAAAATACAATCAAATAGCCATTGTTTGCTCTTAAAACAAGCCAGTATCTACTATTGCAATGTAGTGAATATTGAGGAAGAACATATAATGAAGATATGAGAACAGAAACAAAAGGTAAAGACAATCATAGTAAAGGGGAAAGAAAATAAAAAAAGGTGAAAGAGGAAAAGAGAATGAATTGGACTGATATTATTGTCAATACTAAAACTAAGCAAAGCAGTGGAGTAGAGACAGAGTGATAAATCAAACTAATAATCACTATAGGAAGAAACAATTAACTTAAAATGGGAGAAAAGTAAAACAAACAAGGATACTGCTACTTTATACGCATTTGTAAATCAGTTATGTAGAGGAAATACATTTTTTGTATTTTACTGTTTTTGTATTTTTATTGTTCTGTTTTTAGCTTCTTCTCTTCCTAGAACCTGTTCTGCATCTCCCTACCCTTATCCCAGTGTACACTTCTCACTACACCCCAAACTCTCTTACAAGTCTAAGCACCTTACAGTAACCTAACTCCTTTCTCCTGACTATATGTATGCTACACTAGCCTGCTAACTTACTTCTGCTTTCTCACACTTTCAAACTTACCTGCTCATTTCTCCCTTTCTACTGATTGTCTCCCTTGGGTGTCCACTCTCTTGTCTCTGCCTGCTCTGTTTACCCTTCAGGCTCACTCCGCTCCCCTACCCTGCCCCCAAATCTCACCCGCCCCCAGTACTCCTACATTTAAAGAACTAGTGACCACACCCCTATCCTACCTTACCCAATCAGATAAGGAGCTATCCCATTGTCTACAGGACATAACACCACTAATTAACTTACCAACCTCCACCCCTATTTACTTAAAGTCATACTACTACTTCCCCCCACAAGTTCAAGATACCTATCTCCTCCTTGCTCACATCCCCAATAATTACTATGCCCACAACTGTTACTCATTCACAACTTAAACTATTTATCTGCTTATCACTTTTTTCCTCTCTCATTACTACCTACCTCTTAACCTTCTATGAATATCCACTTTACTCTACTCTCCCTTTTCCCTCTAAACACACCTCTACAACTATATCAACTTTCTCTCATGCCTTCATAAATCTCACTCCCGAACCCAACTACATACTAACCAAATACCATAGATTTGCCTATGTCAAATTAAGCAAACCAAAATCTAGGAAACTAATCAATATCTTTCACAAACTTCTCCAGCCAAAAGGTTTTAAACTCCTCCACTTACTATTGGATGGAGACATTAATCCTAACCCTGGCCCACACCACCCCAATACCACCACCTACAAAAAACAAGATAAAGCTACTTCTCTATCATCGACTACTCCCACCAACTCTCTCTCTATTGCCCATCTCAATATATGTAGTATTTGTAACAAAACAACTCAAGTCCATACCCTTCTAGAAATCCATCAATTTGATAATCTATGTTTAACTGAAACATGGCTAAAGCCTTCCATCAAGCACAATGAAATCACCCCACCCGGGTATAACATCTTTTGACTTGATCGCACTGCAAAAAAGGGAGGAGGGGTAGCAATTCTCTATAAGGCACAATTCCAAATTAGTATTATAGATCAGAGTCTTTGCCTTGATAAACAGGCAGAGGTGATCTGCTCCAAATTTCAAGTCAACAGCAGTAAAGCCATGAATATCATATGTGTTTATCTTCCCCCAGGAAATAACATCAACTCACTCGAATGCATCCTCAGTTCACTCTCTACCCATCTCCCTCAAGAAACACTAGTCCTAGGCGATTTCAACATTGATTGGAATTCATGTAATAGTACAAACCCCACCTCCCATATAAACCTACATGGCTTTACCCAACTCATTAATAGTCCTCAACTAACCTACGAAGCAGGTATCCTCCCAGAAGACCTAAGCGACCACTCACTTACTTATGTTATCAGGCATAAAACCGGCCTAATCTTACCTACCACATACAGAACACTACGTTCAAAAAAACAATTCAACTCTGAACATTTTCTAGCTGAATTAATACAATGTAATTGGTCCCCACTAAAATTTCTCCCACTTAATGAAGCAGTAGAATACTTCAGTTCCACTTTCCTATCTATCCTGGATCACCATGCCCCTAGTCGAACTATTAGAACCAAAGCTAAACCAGCTCCTTGGCTAACCAACAACACTAGGCAGAAAATCAATCTAAGAAACAAATCTTGGGCTAAATGGCGTTCCACTAAGAATCCAACTGACCACCAAAATTTCAGAGAGCTTAGAAACAGTACAAAAAAAGCCATCCTGACAGACAAAAAGAACTGCTACCTTCAATTACAACAAACCTCCAAAAAGGAACCTAAAACATTCTGGGCCAGTATTAATAATCTCCTATCTCCAGGCTAGTCTATCACACCTAACCCTCAAGACTAGACTCTAACCCAGATAATCCCACACAAATAGCCAATGACTTCAATTCATTCTTCACTAATACTATCCAAACTCTTGCTAGTCACCTAACTCCTGACCCCTCTAAGCTACTCTTACCTGCTTTAAATGCATCTCCTTCCTTTCATTTCCAACGTGTATCAACCTCCTTCATCTTATCACTGCTCAAAAAACTAAGACCTACCACCCCCTCTGCAGACAAACTTCCTGCTGAATTCTTACAAATAGGAGTCGATGCTATTTCCTTTCCCATTTCTATACTGATAAATAGATCCATAAATGAAGGAATTTTCCCCTCTATCTGGAAGACATCTCACACCATCCATCTACAAAAAGGAGGTAAGTCTAAGGATTTCTCTAACTTTCATCCCATAGCACTTCTATCACCTATAGCTAAAATCATGGAAAAATGTATCCACAAGCAACTTCTTAACCACCTTCTACATCACAACCTACTTGCTACCTGTCGGCATGGTTTCAGACCCTCCCACAGCACTACCACTGCACTACTCTCCTTTACCAACTCGATCAACTATAACCGCAACAATAATTACCTATCATCAGCAGTCTTCATTGACTTATCTAAAGCATTCTTAACTTGGTTTACATCTTACCTAGAAAACCGTCAGCAAGCAGTTCTCTGGAAAAATGTATTATCTAATCTCCTGCCTATTTCTTTAGGTGTACCTCAAGGCTCTATCTTAGGCCCCCTTCTATTTTCTGTCTTTATTAATGACCACCAATCGGCTATCCCAAACTCAACCTGCATACAATATGCAGGCGATTCTACTATAATCTGCACTGCTAATTCACTTAATGAACTCCAGTCACTCACCCAAAAAGCTTTTACCACTGTTGAACAATGGTTCTGCGACCGTTGCCTACTCCTTAACGCCAAGAAAACCAAACTGCTATTGTTCTCACCTTCCCGTAAAACTGCCCCACTCAATTTAACTCTTACTTCCGCTGACAACACCCTTATTTCTCCAGACTCAACTACTAAACTATTAGGAATAACTATTGACAATAATCTCAGCTTTGACTTCCACATCAACAACACTATTAAATTAGTTAATAAAAAATCGGATCCCTTTACAGAATCAAGCCCTTCCTTACACCTGAAGCAAGGACCTCCTTAGCCAGATCTCTCCTTATCTCTACTCTTCTATATGCTTCCCCCATCTACACTAATCTCTCCAAAAACAACCTCAAGAAACTAGCAACATCTTACTATAACATTGCTAGATTTGCTTCAGGATCCCCATTTAGAACCCACCATTGTCTGAACTTAAAACAACTAGGTTGGCTTGAACTTCCGAACCAACTCATTCTTCAACAGTTCTTAATAGCTCACAAGATCTTATACCATCCAACTAAAATACCTATACTCACTAACCTCATTTCACCATACAACAACCTGAAACATCTACGCTCTTCCAACAAACTACTGATTAATATAACCAAACCCTCTAACTCTGCAGGTGACTGTCTCTTTTCCAACTCTGTTGGAAAAATGTGGAACAATCTACCCTCTGATATCACATCTTTATCCTTTCTCCCACTTTTTAAAAGACAGTTGAAAATTCATCTCAACAAACACTGGCTTTGCTCCTGCACCAACCCAGCTTAACTCTTCCACTTCCTCTCAATCTATTCTTCTTCCTTAATTCTTACTATCTCTGTTCCCTTACCCTTGTAAGGTCTACCTGATATAACAACTTTATAGATATATGTTATCCCTCGCACACTGTATAACTATAGCAAAAAAAAAAAAAAAACCTTTATTTAAGATATTCTGTTCATTATATTTTTTGATTTTTGCTCCGATTGTATTTGTGTACTTAGTGTAATCACAACCTCTTTCTCTACCTGTTTGTATTGTATTGCCTATCTTTGTTTAAACTTATCATAACCATTGGAGCTTTTCTCCCCGGGCCTCTACTGAAAATGGACATATATCCAGCTAGACTAGCCCGGTCAACAAATGTAAAATAAAATAAATAAATAAATAAAATAGTTTAATATGTATAGAATCTTTACTTGTAATATAAACAGGATCAGGAATTAAAAAGATATCCCATTTTCTACATGAGGTAGGGGTCTTGTGTCGACTGTCACCATTTCTCTCTAAATTCATTGCTACTCTCCTACCTTCTTCAGCATGGAGCTTCTTTGGCTTGTGCTCTGATATCTTCATTTCTTCATCTCCTACTATGTGCATCCTACCACCCAGCTCAGGCACTACATTTCCATCATCTTGAGCTTTCTCAGGGTCCAGGCTTCTGTACTATGCAGAATCTCCTTCTTTCCCTGATTTCTTTTTCTTAGTGCTGTTCCTATTTCTTCAACAGTGTGTTTCTCCTCTTCTTTTATTGCAGGCGGTGTCTGGGGCAGGGCAGCTTCTGTGGGGTTTCCTTTATTCAGAAGCTGATGGAAGTGCTCCTTCCATCAGTCTTTGATGGCCTGTGTGCCAGTGGGCAGGTTGTTGGTGGAATCTGTTATGAAGGGTGTCTGACTATTTTCTTTCTTTTTCTGTTTTTGTCTTGCAAATTGATAGAGTTTCTTTGTGCCATCTACTGATCCACTTTCCAGAAGCTGGTAGAGTGTCACTGATGCCTTGTTCTTTGGTCTGCTCCATCTTTTTTGTCTCCTACTTTTTCCTACACTCCTCCTTTCTTTTGATGACTTCCAGGATTTCTGCATTCCACTACCAGCACTCCTAATGTACCTTATTTCTATACCTGGTTCAGCCTCATTTCTGTTCTATAGTCCTCACACTTTCTGTTTTGATACATTGCTATTCTTCTTCAGCTTCACCTATTTCATCTTCCTGACATGCTAGAGCCCTGAGTAGCTCTTTTAATATTTTTCTGTCTCTCCAGCCACCTTTCAGGTCTTCTGACTAGTCTCTGTTGACCTTGCAGCCTTCTCTGACCACTACTTCCAGCTGATTATATGCTGTGGTTTAACTATTTCACTGGGGTTGACTTTGTGATGACTGACTCTTCTCAAATGCCATTTCTCTACTAGAAGGAAGTGCACCTCAGTTACATGTTGGCCATTCTTGTATTTGATCTTGTGACTGTCTCTCTTCCAGAACCATGTGTTGGCCACCATCAAGCTATTTGCCAGGCAAAAGTCTAGAATAGCCTTTCTTTCTTTATTCCCATTGGCTCACCAATGTGGAACCAGGCAGTTCTCATATCCTGTCCTGTCTGCATTGATATGTACATTCAGGTCACACATTATCAACACCAATTCATGCTGCCCTGCTTTATCTAGCAGGTCCTGCTGCTGCTGTCTGAATGCACTCTTTTCCTAACTATCACAACTCTGTTGTCAAGCATAGACTGAGATTATGAATACTGCCCTATCCTTATGCTAGAGTCAAATTGCCATGAGTCTGTCACTAATACTGTTATC